>NW_013665646.1:1602414-1605784 GCF_000517525.1 Limulus polyphemus | reverse complement strand
TATATATATATATATATATGTGTACATATCAATACTACTAATATTATATTTTTTTCAAGAGACTGACCAACCATTAATTACTTTACCATTTATCATTTTTTCCACAGAAAATTCATTTGCACAGTTTACTATAAGGCAGTCAACCTTAAAACTCACCAGGTGTAAACTTAACACCCCACCAGACACTCATAGGCATGACTCCATGATGTATAACATGAAGAGTAGATATATGACCAAACTTCTTTCGCAGCACAAAGAAAATCTGGAAAGTAAAAGAACACAGAATATTCCTCTAGTAATCATTAATATTCTTCATATTGCTTTTTAAAGCCACAATGTCGGAATTTCAAAGTCTTTCAGTCATGATAATTTGATTGCAACTATTTCTATTACGAGCTTCTTTAAACACAAACTATTTAATCATGACTTGTGCTAAGTGAAGTAGTAAAGTTTACTGATGTTTTACTTTCTTAAACAATACTCTGTTAAAAATTAGAATATATACTGGTACTTCTGCTTAAATGCTTCACTGGTTGTACATTTTAGTAAAACATTCTTTGTTAGATTCTACAACATAATGGTTCTTTAAGTGTTATAACTGAATTTGAGATTTATGTATACACAATTCTCTACATTTAATCTATGATAAAATGTAACAGATTTGTAGTTTATAAACTGAACTCTACAACAATACAAGGAATGTTTAAAGAAAATAATAACTGGTATCGATATGGAACAGACTTCAAACTTTTCACACTTTTATTTTTGAGTATAGAATTATTTTCATTATTTTTTAAAAGATCCCACCAGCTCAGAAGTTTAGAATGCAACGGACATTTACTCAAGACTCTCCAATTATATCAAATAAAATATACTTACGGTATCAGTGAACTCTACAAACTTCGAGATGTAGTACCACCAAGCCAGGTGAGCCATCTTAAGGAATTAAAAATAAACAAGATATGAATAGTCTATTCAAAATCACGACAGCCAGCACTATTAAAACCTAACAGAATTATAAGAATAAATTCAGTATATCAATGTTTAATATTTTAAACAAACAGTATTCTAATGAACTTTCTCTGCTCAGTGTCATGTCACCTACCAAAGCTTCAAACACTGGATATACTACTCAAACATGTTTGTGTTATTATACACGAGTAACAATTACGTCTTTTCTGATAACAGAAAGTAATGGTTTGGCAAGCAATCAGGACATTTGAGAAGAAAAATGTTTTTAATTATCTGAAGTTTCCATTACAAATCTTATCAGTGAAGATATTTACTTCAAGTTGATAAGCTTAAAGAATAAAATTTCTTGTTTCATTAATGACCATAAACTTGTTTTATTTTGATTTTTACAGCAACTACAAGAGTTCTAAATTTAGAAAACAAACTACAAAGATTATTACTCTGTTAATAACAAGATATTCCTAGATGCAAATGCACTAATATTTGATCACACACGAGTGACATATGTCTAGCTATGTGCTCTTTTTAATGCTTTAGGTTCCTCCTCGCTTAGTTTTAGAGAACTGACTTTAAAGAATTGACAAAAAAAGGTCAAGCTATTTTGGGTCATCAGAATTCAAGTTCTGGTGGCCTTACTTCTTTATAAAAGATAAGGGATTCAACCCCAGTACAAAATATGTTATAAAGAAATGGACGATATTTAAATAACAAACATAAACCATACAGAATTTGTTCTCGAAATGAAGAAACAAAATAAATTAGAAAATTGTCCTAGTAGTGCTCACACAATTAAGAGTTTTCTGATTAAATATATATATATATATATATTAAATATATATATATTTTTACTTAAAAAGTTCTTATATTATATTATAACAACTTTATTAAATCTGATACCTATATCAAGCTGTAATTACCTCAGTTGCCTCAGGACTATTCGAATAATCCACTGGTTGGCACCTGTAATTGAATTTTCCAAACCACCCAAGAAAACCAAGCTATAAAAAATAAAATAAAATAATTTAAAGAGTATTACAGAACTAATTTTCTATTCCTACTCTTTTTTAAAACAATAGATTGGTAAAAAAAATAAAAGCATTAGATATTAAAAGAAAAGCTTTTCTTGGCAGTTACAATATTTTAATTAATGCCTTTGTCATAATACAACATTCAAAGCAATCAACTCAGAAAATGAAACTCGTAAGTACACCATAACTATGAATTTTAATTTCTGGAACATTTCAGGATTTCAAATGTGAAGAAATGTATTATTTTCATTATACTGGTCAGTTGCATCAATCGTTAAAAAGTAAACATAAATACAGTTGAGATCTGCAAAACCATTTATAAACCAATCACCTTTTTTCACAGTGTAATCATCACTTACAACAAAATTATAAAAATGATGCATTACATCTATAGACAATCCAAACTCATACAAAACGTTTGTGTGAACGTGTGTACCTTAAACAAATTCTATTCCAGTTTTGCTACTTCAAATGTTTAAAGTGTACAACTTATAATTTTTTTCTAATCTTTGGACCTGCAGTAATATTTTGCTGCAGATTAGAATTCAATAATTTTGTTTGAAAAACAGATAAAAAAGGTCAACATATAGCTGAATTCACGAGAATGACAGTTACATGAACAAACCTCTGTAGTGCTTACAAATAAAGAAAAACAAATAATCATTTGTTTTAAGCCTCACTTACTGATCCACTTACGTCGATTTTAAGTCATTTAGTAACAAAATAATGATCAATTTAGTTTCTATGATCCTTTCAAAATTGAAAGATGTATCAACATAATTTAAATTAAGTAACAAGAGAAGCATTTGATTTACAATTGTTTTATGACAAACACGAACAAGAGCCTTAAATTACAATCTTTTATAGTTGTACAGTAGTTTCTATAGTATCTAAGTTTTGTTAGTAATACAAGAAATTGCTTTTTAAAACATAGATCGCGTTATTATATAGCAGCTTAAACTGTTTAAAAACATAGATCGCGGTATTATATGGCAGCTTAAACTGTTTAAAAACATAGATCGCGGTATTATATGGCAGCTTAAACTGTTTAAAAATATAGATCGTGGTATTATATGGCAGCTTAAACTGTTTAAAAATATAGATCGCGGTATTATATGGCAGCTTAAACTGTTTAAAAATATAGATCGCGGTATTATATGGCAGCTTAAACTGTTTAAAAATATAGATCGTGGTATTATATGGCAGCTTAAACTGTTTAAAAATATAGATCGCGGTATTATATGGCAGCTTAAACTGTTTAAAAACATAGGTCATGGTATTATATGGCAGCTTAAACTGTTTAAAAACATAGATCGTGGTATTATATGGCAGCTTAAACTGTTTAAAAACATAGATCGTGGTATTATATG
>NW_013665646.1:1590738-1602355 GCF_000517525.1 Limulus polyphemus | reverse complement strand
CTTAAACTGTTTAAAAATAATAGATCGCGGTATTATATGGCAGCTTAAACTGTTTAAAAATAATAGATCGACGGTATTATATGGCAGCTTAAACTGTTTAAAAATATAGATCGCGGTATTATATGGCAGCTTAAACTGTTTAAAAATATAGATCGCGGTATTATATGGCAGCTTAAACTGTTTAAAAACATAGATCGTGGTATTATATGGCAGCTTAAACTGTTTAAAAACATAGATCGCGGTATTATATGGCAGCTTAAACTGTTTAAAAACATAGATCGCTGTATTATATGGCAGCTTAAACTGTTTAAAACCAAAAATCATGTTATTATACGGCAACTTAAACTGCATTTCAAAAAATGTTAACACCAGATAAATCACAAATACATACACAAAAACTGTCTAATGTATATGCAAATATCTGGTTATTCTACATAGTACCATTCATTTCATATCAACAAAGATATGTGTAAAATCAATAAAACTGCCTTTGTGCAGGTATTGTAGTTGGTTCCATTTTATTAAGATAGATAAACTTGTTCAATAAACAAGGAACTCTCACTTCATTATCCAATTTTTTTAAAACTTGAAGGAACTACTGTTTGAAGTTTCAGTGTATTTGTCATTGTACAGATTTCAAAAGTCTATAAGACTTACCCCCCAAAAAATCTGTTTTCGTATTAGATATACATATATTTGTACACACATATTCATGTTTATATTAAGTAACACATCAGAAGTCGATCTTGGTTTAGAATCAACTCTCAATACTGATTTTTGAAACTCACAAATGGTGAATGTTTCTATACAACATCCATGCTTTCTCCTATCAATTTTTCATTGTGCATACACCATTCTTTCAATAAAAATGCAAATTTAGTACAAGTACAGTCTTAAAATTGATAAAAACAAATCATGAACTAAAACGATTGAAACTTGGCAACTATGACTTGTAGAAATTATTAAACTGTTGAATAATACCTAATACATACAATCAGCAAATTTATGTGGTTCAAAATGGAAACAAAATCTTAAATAACTTGAATGTAGTTTATTTCTGAAACTAAATTTACACAACATGAGAAACATGTATATTTTACCAAAGTGAGTTTCTGTTTTAGTAATTTTTTTTTTTCTGTTAGAAATGGGGCTAGTCAAAAAAAAATAAAAATCAACTGGTAAGTATAATGAAATCATTTTAAATTCCCAATGATCCAAACATGCATACGGATTTTTGTATCAACACATTATTAACAAACCAACCAAGCATATAAATAAAAATGTAAAAAAAAAAAAGACATATCTTAAGCTGAGTATCAAGATTATTGTCCTGTTTTGTCATTTTAATTAAAATCTCATTAGTTGCTTATTGTAGAAAGTGGTTTTGTATATAAACTCAATATACCTACATTGTTTCCATTTCAACAAAGTTGACCTTTCTTATTCCAGAAACTGTATAGAAAAATTATTTACTTATAAGCTTCTTACCCTAACAAAAATGTAGATACTGACAAAAACCATAAAGAAATTGTATGCCACCATCAACCAACGCATGTTCAAAGGGTCTCTATTCTTCATAATTGCTGGTCCTAACACTTTAACGAAGTAGACGTATGAGAGACAAATGGTGATGGTGGGTCCTGGTCCTTGCATAAGTGGCCATTCCTGGACTCGGCGGTCTGGGAAGAAAAGGAAATTCATTCATGCTTTGGATATGTTTGGTAAATTAAGCTAAAACTTGTATAGATCAATAAATTACTCATTATGTTACATGTTTATTCTTAACATTAATAAGTGACAGTAAAATATTCAAATACAAGCTAAAATTACAAATACCATATTTCATAATGTTAGTTTCAAAAATAATGATTAAATTAAAATAATGTAGACAGCTATATTGAACCCAAAACCCTTCATTTTTTTTCATAATAGATGAGTTTAATATTTTTAAAACTCCTGATTCAAAACATTTGTTTCTGATCAATGTTTAACACATTTTTTACTTCTGGACAGTGCTGGTTCTATTTAACATGATAATAGCTTTGCAACAGAGACATAATACAGTTAGAGTAAATATATGAACAGACATTTCAAGGCAGCAATGTTCTCACCATGAAAATTATGACAGAAACTAGTCCAAAAAACTGTGTAAACATTTGTTGAACCCTTAAACAAACAGGAAATCTGAGTACATCAGTCAACATGCACACTGTATACTATAGGATTTAAGTAAGTTTTACTAGCTTAAAGAATTTTATTTGGTAGGGTTATATTTCTGTTTTTATTCAGAGTAATTTGAAACTCGGATGAAATATGTATCTCCGTGTTTTGTTTTTCTTGTAAATTCTGCTTAATTTAAACATTTAAGCAAACCATTCTGTAGATTACAGTTGTTAAATATTTATACAGACCATATGTGATGAGTTACTACAAAATCTGCTAATAACTGTGTCAACAAAGTTCACTTAAATAACAGTTTGCCTATGTAAACAGACAACATACTTATCTAAAGAAAAAAATTTAGTGATAAAACTGTACAGTATTATAAAAAAACTTAATTCATACTGGGTATTTGAAAAAGTAGAAAGAAATGTAAATAACGTACTAAAACTTTTTCTAATAGAAAATATATACCAGGTGGCTTATGTTTCATTTTTAAGAAGGTTTACTTTCCTTCCATATTTGAAATAATCATATAGCATATTAGTGCTTTTTAATAATAATATCACCCACACAAAGAACAAACTTGAAACCTGTTCCATGTCATTAGCAGTTACTACTGTTGTGTAAACAGGTCATTTATGATCAAGTCCAAAACAAAGCATTCCACAAAATCTATAACCCCTTAAAATTCATGAAAAACAATTTACCTTAGGCCATAAACAAAACTACTATGATAAACTACACAACTAAGACTGATTCAAATAAACTTATTACTTTACATCTTAATCAAATTTACAACATATTCAACTGATAATTTCATACAAGTTATGTTTAAATTAGCTTAAGTTTTAAATGTCACAGGAACTGGAAAAGATTTTAACAACTGCAATTACATTAACAAGCTAAAATTTATTTATAAAATCATATACATTCTCCTTACTCTTAAGTCATAATACTGACCAACTTCATTACATTAAAACACTTGATGTTCACTATATTAGATATAAAGAATTTATTTACCATTATATTTTATTAACATAACCAAACTTGAATGGCAAAATGCATTATGAGTTACTAATTAAAAGCCCAAGCACAGAATCACGAACACAATTTTCAACATAAGAGCTAAAAATAACTCAGGATCTTTGGTGACCTATAAACCATAACCTAAGATTTACAGGTGGAACCTGTTCTGACTAGCGGCATCAACAGGTACATTACAACAATAGGATTTCTGCATATCCTGTTCTATACCTCAAAATGTCAACCACTTAATGCTAAATATGTAAAAATTTCATATCCAAAATTTTAACTGAGCTTGGATCTTTTTTTTTCAAAATCAAACCTACAGCAGGTCATCTTCAGTAGACTGTTAACAGCCAAACAAGTACGATTCAGCATTAAGAAATATACTGTTTATATAGTAATTTATAGTAATTAAATATTTACTTTTTTAATCCACAAATAATAACAAAATATTTTTGTACTATAAATTCTAAAATTCTGGTGATAATGAAAACTTCTCAGATTTTGATCATCATTGACCAAAATGTAAAATTCTACAGATGCAAACACTTATTCCACAACAAATGTTTGTTTGTAGTTAAGCACAAAGCTACACAATGGGCTATCCGTGCTCTGCCCGGTTTCTAGCATTGTAAGTCCGAAGACATACCGCTGTGCCACTGGAGGGCATTTCACAACAAAGATGCTAGGCAAAATGGTAAGAGAAAATAGAAAATATATTTCCATCATTAGATTTTATTTTTAATAAAGTTATCTTGATTTTGTTTTTAACACAAAACTTGCATTTAAAAATCACTATGTTTGTGTATTTTTATGTAATGTATACACCATAATCAAAAAGTTTTGTGTAAATCAAGGATATGATACTAAAATGAGATTACAATTAGACTTATATGTTTTTTGTAATGCTTAAACACATAATTGGAAGTATTCATGTACATTAAGGATATGATAATACTAAACTGATCAGAATTGGTACTTTTATGTGTATCTGTGTATATTTATATGTAATGCATACATGCATAATTGAAAGTATTTATGTATATTATAAGGTTTGATGGTAGCCAGTACTAAAAAGATCAGGCTGACAGTTTTGTTGTCAAAAAATCCAACAATGCAACAGCTACTTACATGAATTGAAAAAAACCAAGTTTTTTCATGTTATTATTACAAAAAATATTTTTACATTAAAAGACTGTTAATTTTAAACTACATAGCCAAATACAATTTATTAGTCACTTAAACCTGAATATTAAGTTAATTACAACAATGTAGCTCCATTCCATTTGTAAACATGAATTACACCTCACTAGGACTTCTGAATTAATACCAACATAAATTAATAACTACATAGTACATGTTTCTGTAGATAAACCAAACCCATGCACTAAAATAAATGAAGGTAACTTTATACTGTAGGTCCAGACAAGGCACACAGTTATCTCTACACAAAAGTGATAATACAGAACCAAATATGCTATCCATATACACTCAGCAACAGAAAACTTTCCACTAGAACAAAGACAAAAACAAGAAAACTACATGTAAATAACATACACTTCTTATTGTACTTGTACTTCACATGTCACAATGGAATGTTAAGCAACAAAGACATTGAAGGACAGGGATTTCTAATGGGTTGCTCCTGCCCTTGTCACTTTGAGTGGAATGATGTTTTTTGGGCCTTTTTAGGTCCCTATGTCTTCTTTGTCATGGGGTATATTTTGTTGTGCAGAGCTCTTGTTTTGATTTATTTAATGCTCTCATGTATGGTTGTGGTGTAACTGTTTGAGGAGATAGGGTGTCTGTAAGCTATTAGTTGTCTATCGTTATCATTATGTCTGCATTGTTTGGAATGTCAAGGATTTGATGCTTGTCACAGTTTATGATATGGACTGTCTGGTAGGTCTGCTTAAGTGGAATTTTTCAGGATATAGTAGTCTTCTGGCATCTTTCAATCTCATTGTTTTTACAGTTATACCAGTTTCTCCTGTATGTGTGTAATGACAGTAGTAAGGAACTTTGTAAATGATTTCTTTATGTTTTATTTTGCTACCTGGTGAAAGGCCTCATCAGCACTTTTCTTTACTTACACTCCTAAGTTCTTAGCATATATGTTTATGAAAATTCCATGTATTTGGAATAAATTTGGATGTTGAACCTATGCCAATTCTTCTAAGTTTGTAGCTTTGGGATGAACTTCAAGTGATCTTGGAGTTGACTTGATCTTTCCTTCCAGGTTGAGATGAAGTTGACAGGGTAACCATTAAATTGGAAAATACTGTTTAAAAATGTTTCTTATTTAAGCTGTTTTTATTTATCACAGATTTCTTTTGTGGCTCATTCATGCATGTTTCAAATGATTTCCACATTTTGTTGAGTGATGGTGATTGGACAACAGAAGTAAGCACCTGTTTGAAGGGTTACATTTTTCTGTACACAGAAGAGGTAAGGTGTTGTTCATAGTTGTGAATGAGAACATCTTTGAATGATATGGTTCTTTTTCTTCTATCCGAATAATGAATTTTACCTTTCAGTTCAGAAAGTTATGATTTGATTAAAGCTTCTAAGCAATTATTGTTTGTATATCCAGGCTACAATGATGCCTTCAACATAGCATTTCCAGGTCTTGGGTTTAAAAGTAGCCTTCTTTTGGAAGACCACTTGTTTGTTCAAATGGGACCAATATCATCTCTTGGACATAGCTCAACACTGGAAAAATCAAAGAACCATTCTACATCACAGTATATCAACCAACTTCAAAGTTTATAGATTAGTGCCATTTGGACAAACACTCTTCCAAAGCAACATAGCTATATTACATTATAGTCACACAGATGACAACCCTCATGAAAGCTCAGAAAAAAAAAACAACTGTGTAATAGGTCTGCACTACCAACACAAATTCCCATAACACTGAAAACAGACACAAAATAGAGGCTGAAACAATATAGAAGCAGTCTATCAGAAACTCCAACCTACACTACTGAAGATTCCCAATGGGCTACTGTACAAATAAAGGATTATTCTAAAATTTTAAAAAGCAAATTGTGGTTCACAAACCAAAATATAAAAATAAATACCTATAATTCGTATTTGGCTAATAATAAATGTGAATTTCTATACCCATCTCTAAAATTACCAGGAAGAAATTCATTACTTTGTGTGTGATTACTGTACAAGTTCTGATAATACTGATAAAGAAGTCTGAATTATTCTCACATTAAGGAGGGAAAAAATTCCATTGGTTAATTAAGATAATATCATGACTACGGTACTGAAAATTTTTATGTAATTACTTTGGTTAAAAACATAGGTTTTTAAAGCTATTTTGGCCTATTTTGAGCAAAAAATAAAGGAAAAGAATGAAAATAAGGTTTTAAAGGTTTCATTTGGAGGCCTTTAATCTATTCTTTCATTCATTTACTCTTTCTAAAACTACTTAAGCCTAAACTGTTGACTAAAAAAGTTTTAATAAAACTTATTTTGTCCAATGTTGGATGCCATCAAAAATATTTAATGTTAGTTAGACTACAAGTGCAAGAAAGTTAAATATTTTTTACATAATGCCTTGTTAAAATGACAAATTTATGATTTTCTTAATTTTGTGCTTACTGCAAAGTTAATATACAGATTCCTATGTACAGCAGTACAGAGTAAAAACCAAATAAAATGTAGTTTAGAAATATATTATCTTTATCAAAAAATGTACACATAGCATGTCAAATAACAAGTAAAGAGAAGAAAAGGATTTTTGAAAGTTTTCATGGATGTTTTCTTCGTGATTATTACCACTAACCCAAAAATCAATGTTGATGAGAATACATATATTTTCCTTTTTACATTAAACGTACACTAGATCATTCCTGTTCCATTATGAGCTTGTATTCTCCACTCTCAAGATCTTTTTTTTTTCATTCACACAGGATAATCATTATTCGTACGTAATGACATGCTAAGGTTATACGTAGTAGATTAAGGAAATAATCAGACAGAATATAACACAAAAATCCACTTCTCATTTTTGTGTGGGGAGTAAAATCAACACACATTTTTGAATTGATTGGAACAGGGCATGCTTTACACGAATGATCAATAAGTGTAAAGTAAAAGTACGAGCGAGCGCTGAATGGAACAGGTGTTTCCCACCTAGTACCTGCAATACATTCACATGTGGCTAGAGAATATAGGTGTACATGTACACAATTTTTCATGATACAAGACCCCTCTAAGGAAATGTTACAACTAAGTATTGAAACATCCACCTCGGGCACTTCTAAAAACGTCTGTGATTTGGGTCAGCATTCATTTTGGTTAGTGGAACAGATGGGTTGAATTCTTTACAAATTACTTATCTGTCTGTATTAGGTAGTTAAGAGTATGAAAAATGCTGCTAGTATTCTTACAATTATTAAAATTATAAATATATCTAGTGTGTTAACTGACTACTGAGTATGTATTTATTCACATTTTACTCTCTCTATGGCACTCATACATTTGTACAATGTTATGATTTTTTGTGTTATATCATATATAACTTCCAATTAGATTGAACTAGACAAAGTAGGTTTAACAAAATTTGCACATATTTTACCTTAAGTGCACATATTTTGTGACATGCCATAAAACAGCATTTTAGTCACAATTAGTGAGTAATAGACTTCTCTATTCATACAGTGAAAGATACTGAAAAATGAAGTCTTTGATTAAAACTTTCACAAGCACAAATAATTAAAATCACTTTCCAAATCTTATAACATTAACTATTCTTGAAATAATTTTAGGTAGGTGTAGGTAAGAAAAACAAACAGCTTTAAATCTTCTCTGCCTGAATCAGCAAATTAAGTAAAGCTTTTTTTTCCTAGTGTACCAAGATAACAGCTTATTCAACACCAAGGAGCAAAACAAAAATTAAACAACTCTATGGTAACTGTTTATACTTTCTTCTGCATTGGAATACACTTTTGAATCAACTCTCCATTACAAAAAATTATAAACTAATTATATTTCACTTTCAGAAACAATGATCAAGTACAAATATATTTTATATGCATATATTACTACAATACCAAACACAATACAATGGAAATATTTTGCTCTACTGAGTTTATATTGTCTATGGTAGAAAACTTTCATCTTTCACTGATACGATCATGGTACACACTTTACAGGAAACTAATAACTTTATACACCACAAAATATTTCTATGAATATTAGACAAAAATATATAAAATTGAAGATAAATATTCAAGCTAATTTGTAATAGAAATATTTTTTCTTTTTAAAACTCTTGAATAACTACCAAATGTGCTTTTTAGAATTTAAGGACAAGGTGACCCATATCATTCACAAATCAAAACAGCCAACTTGAATGGGTAATAAATCAGACAAGCGGAAAAGTCTTCTATCAATTACTAATACCGTAGAGCTCTACTAACAAATAGGCAACAGAATGAAGTAAGCTAATGATAATTTATGTAAAGATGATATTTCCACAGTTTCTTTTATTAAGGTAAAATACAAGCTAAAAACACATAAATGAAACCTTGTGGCATGTCATTTGGGAATGTTATAATTAACACATTTTTTCTAATTCTTTAGGTCTTGATCCTGACTTCTGCATTTTTATTGTACGAATATACAATTAAGTGCAACCAATACACTTATAAATTTATTACTGAAATGATGTTACTTGTTAGTTGCTCTTGCATAAGAGCAAAAATGTGTTTTTGCCTTGCATATTTCTATATTTTAACAGTTTGTAATGAACAATGTATATGAATCAGTACACAGTAATCTACCAGATCTCAATAAAAATATCAATTTTTATCCCACTAATGATGATTCCAATCATAGATGATTATTCTAAAATTCTTTGTTTTTATTTTCCCTGCATTAATTTATTCCAGAACATTTTAGCACAAAATACTTAATTTACTTGAATGCTAACCCTACTAGATGCAAACTTTGTTAAATGACTAACAACTGAGCCATTATATAATGTACTAAAAGGATTTATAACTACACACACACACATTGAGGTTAGCATGAAATTTCTCACATTGATTTCATAATAATATATTATCAATAACAGGTCATGTCAAAGAAATAAACAATAGGAATTATTCATTTTTAAAACAATTTTCTCTAAAAGGGTTGTTGAAAACTTTCTGTAAAATATCACAGAAAAACTCAAAGTATTCTACAGAAAATTCTTCTTAAAAAATGCTGCAGTTTTTCAGTGAGTAAAATTAAGTATTAAATTGTACTAAACAGCAATATTTTCAAATCTATACAAATATAACGACAGTTTTAAATCCTAAGACATTATGTTTGATATGTAGGGGACTGACAGAATATTCATGTTGTAACATACCAAACAACCACATTATCAATGTGACGTATCAGTCACCCATGTTAATGGCAAGTTATGATAAAATACAAATTCGTCCAATCACGACACAAATTTTACAATCCTCAAAAATGAATAAATGTGTACCTGACCAGGTCTTTGCAATACAAATATTAAGACAAAAACAAAAAAACCAGCAATGTTTTCAATATCAAACAGTATAATCACAATAATATTAATAAAGAAGTAGGAAAAAAAGAACTTGAAGAATGAAAAAAGTTAATTCATAAGATTATGTATAAGGACAGTACTAAACACTTCTCAAAAATATCACATATCACAAATAATGATCAAGTGATTATCTGAAATAAACTATCACTTTTAATATCCAACAAATATATCTCATGTATCAAAGTTTCACAGCTTTTGCCAGTTATTGTGGAATTAATACACTAAACTTTTTGACAAGAATAACTGATTTCAAAAGCAACATTTTGTAGCTAAACCTCTCACTGAGTAATGTTTGAAACACCCGACTCAAGGAGACATGTCAACCTACACAAAGTAGTAAAAAAAAAAGGATTTCAACATTGATGAACAGTTGCTTAGTCATGGAACAGCTTTAATGTGACAACCTTTCCTGGGTACAGGTTATAACTGACTGCTAGTCTGTGTTAACAATATCCTAGCTATACTAGCTTACTCTAGTGTGTGACTTTTTAAGAATTAATTTGGATATTCTTTATCCTACAGATTACAAATTTTACACTATTATTATGAGTACTGATATGTCTACTATGACAAAAGGTATGATTTAAATAAAAAAAAAGGTTCAAAAGTTGTTAGGAATGAGTTTCCTGGACTCAAGGATAGTTAACTATTTCAATCAACCACAAACACTCTGGTTTGCAATATAAAAACAACATTTTAAATTTGTCATGAAGGATCATTTTATACAAGACTTGATAAATTTTCAACATACACTTTATTAAATTCTTCAAAATATTCCCAATTAAGTCCTACACAAAACTGAATACAGTGTAAATATTATTTTTTCAACAAGTTCAAGTAATGGAAAGGTATTACAATTAGAGCTATGTGATTAACTCAATTAATTGATTATCTATAAGCATCAGCAACACTGATTAGGGTTATGTAAAATAATCATTTAATTGGAATTACAACTAAAGCTTGACACTGTTAAACTCTGGGAAGTTTGAAATGGAATACCCCTTTTTAAAAGTGGTACATAATTCCAAGCTTACATGACAATGCTCTAGACAGGGACACATGTCCATGACAGTGAGTGAGATGAAGCAGGAATGAGCAAATGAAAAAGAAATAACCCCTCTTATGACCCCCTTTGACAGTGAGCAAGAGACTACTCTAAGACTTGAGCACAGGGAGAGAAAACATCCCCCCCCCTCAAAAAAAAATAAATAAAAGAGAAATAATGATAAAATATGAAGAGATTTACAAGGATTAGGATCCTGCTAGTGTTGGTACAGTTCTGGTAATGATTATTAGCTACTACCAAGAACTTTATTCAAAATAAAAAACTTTAAGAATATAATAAAATGGAAAATGTTTAAGTCTGACCATCATTTTAAACAAATACTGACCGATTAAATGAGTATTTTCTTAAACTCCACAATACTGTTAGCCTAATTGAGAATTTTGTAATAAAAATTTAGAAATAAGAAGTCAGTCACAATCCAATGTAGTCATATAGTTAATTTAATGTTTTTATATTTAGATAGTGGTTTAATAAAAATTACAAATTGACAATTTATCTCCGTGTTAACTCCAAGTTAAAGAGGTGCTGAATGTTGCAATTAATATACTTGATATTACCTTAAAATGAGTTATCTGAAACTTCTGCAAAATTTAATCGAGTTAAGAAACTTACAAGTCAGTAATTACAATTTAAATATTGGTATAACTCCATTAAGTCAAGCTGTTGCTCTTTCCTCAATAAGTTTACAACTTGTCCATCAACCTCATTAGAGTCCAATAAAAAAACCCAACATATATATATATATATATATATATATATATATATATATATATACTACT
>NW_013665646.1:1574321-1590650 GCF_000517525.1 Limulus polyphemus | reverse complement strand
TATACAATACTATAGAGATACAAACTAAAACCAAACTATATATATATATATATATATATATATATATATATATATATATATACATGCAGATGATATTTGTGCAGTATTCTTAACACAAAGGTAAATAATATCAAATTAATTACAATTAAATAGAAGTTAACTTGCCATTATTTTTGTAAGTGGAATAGTGGGCAATTGCCAAAGAAATGGAAGTTGGCTAATATTATTCTCATTTCAAGGGAGGTGATAAAAATTGTCCTAGTAATTACAGGACTATCAGTCTTACATCAGTAGCATGAAAGCATGATCAAAGATGTATCTGCAATGTCATTTAGCAAAGTTTAAAAATTTTTTTGATAGTCAACATGGTTTCACTAGGGAAACTCTTGGCTTACTGATCTTTTGACATTCTTTGATGAGAAGTTACTGATAACTTAGGTGAGGGTAAGAGTGTAGATTTGGTGTATCTGGATTTTCAGAAAGCATTTGACAAAGTTCCCATAAAAGGCTTATTAAAAAATCATCCCTATAGGCATGAAGGATAAGTTGGCTCATTGGACAGAAAAGGGGCTGGATGGGGAAAACAAAACAGAGGCTTTTTATAAATGAAATTCAATCAAACTAACTAAATTAATATCACAAGTGGGGTACCTCAACACCCAGTGTTAGCCCCATTGCTCTTTTATTTATATCAATAACATTGATAAAGGAATGGTCAATGACTTTTTTAAATTTGCTGATGGTATTAAGGTATAAGGTGCTGATGTCTGAAATTAGGATGCTGCTGCTTTACAAAAGGATTTAGATTATTTGGTGAGTTAAGCAAATATATGGCAGATGTTTTTTAATTATACTAAATGCAAGGTAACACGTGTGAGTTATAATTTAAATTATAAGAATAACCGTAACAGTGTTATGGAAGAAAAAGATCTTGGTGTTCTGCTTGATCATTCTCTAAAGCCATCCACACAGCATGCTGTTGCTAGTAGTAAGGCAAATAGGATTTTAGGTTGCACCTACAGAAATACTGATTATAAGTCTAAATAGATTATATTTTCTTTATATTGGTCAGTTGTTAGGCCACATTTATAGAACTGTGTTTAGTCATGGGCTCCTTACCTTAGGAAGGACAGTGTACTGTCGGAAAGGGTTCAGAAGAGGGTTACAAGAATGATAGTTGGGATGGAAAGGCTGTCATATGAAGAGAAGTTATAAACTTTGAAATTGTTTTCTCTTGAGAAAAGTAGAATTAGAGGGGATATAATCAAGGTGTTAAGGGAATTGATACATCATTTTTTTTTCATACTTAATGATGAAAATTGTAAGATTAGGAGACATAAATATGATTTTTGACAGGATAGGAGTGATCTTCAGGTAAGGCAGACTTCTTTCTTTTTCTAACAGGGTAGATATCCTTTGAATGGGTTGCCTTCAGGTGTGGTGGAAGCAGTAAATAAGAGTTTAGATGAAGGCTTGATAAGTATTTAAATCATAAAGGCCGGCTTACATATATTTTTATTTGTAATAGTTTAGTGGATAGGAGCAACCCTGGCCTGAATTTTAACATTAGATCATTACTACACTTGTTTTATTCAAGAATCAAAAATATTTTTCTAATATTAATGTATAAGATAAATATAACTTTAATGTACTTCTATAGTATAAGGCAGTAATTTTGTGGATATGTTATTTAGAATGGTAAAGACTACAAATTTATAAGACTGGTTAAGGAAAGGGTTGATAAGTAATTGGTTGTTCAGAGCTGATTTAGTGGTTTTCTTCTTCTTTGTTGTTGTTTTTTTTTCCATTGTAAAACTTGCTAAAGTCTTATATTTTTAGATACAACAGGATCTTTTATTTTTATTTTTGCTGTACATTATGTCATCAATTTAAACTGCGTTAGCTTGCATTGGACGTAGTGCACTACTATTGCTAGTTGTAACTTCTAACGTTAGGAACGCCAATCATCAAATCTGTACTGTAGCCTGTAGCGACGCTATATGATGACTGTACGAGTTACCGCAGCAGCAGCAGAAGTTACAACTACCATACATAGAAAATGGAACCTTACGTACATATTATATAGTATAAAATTTTGTTCGCTCGAGACAAGATTATAAATGCATTACCAGTACTTACCCCCATTTTCCATAGTCTTGTTGTAATAATCCCACGCATTGTGTAATAAATAAGCCATTTTAAAAAGCCTTCTTGAAATATCAGAAACTAGATGAAATCACTTCACGTAACACTAAACTAACGTCAGCCGGCTCCCCACCCAACTCGCCTGTGAGGGATCCAGCGTTTCGGTTACCTGGATAAACGCAGCAACACTGCCACCTATAAAAGAATTGTAATAGGAAACATGTAAGCATGCATTTATGTACACGTATATATAATTGTATATAGGTAAAACATATAACTTTAATGTATCTCTACAAAAAAGCAGTAAATTTCAGGAACAAATTACCATCTAGAATGGTTGAGACTGTAGCTTATGACAGCTTAAATAAAGTGGTTGTTTGGGGCCAGGACTTCCTTGATATCCATATTTTTTATATATTTTAAATTGATACTTTATAATTTTGTTTGTATATATATGTGTGTGTGTGTGTGTTTTAGTAAGTTTAATAAGCTCTTAGTACGATATTGTTTAAATGCGGAATTTCAATTAATTGTCTTTGAAACGGCCAAATGCATTATTTTCGGTTGTATAATAAATCATTGAATATTTATTTAGTCACGTGAATTAATAGAACAAGAAAGGTACTGTTTTCTTGTTACAATGGCATGGCGTTGTAATCATTGTGACAGTAAGGTAGGTGCATATAAATCTTTCAAGATTATCATTGAATAAGTACATGATTGAGAATAAAATTATTTTTGTGCACCAAAACGCTTTCTGAATATTTTATTTTTTCTTGAATGATAGCTCGTAGAGTGAAAGTGCGCTGTTCAAGTTGAATAATATTCGTTAATTTTTCCCGTGGCAGTACACAGCATAATAAGTCTTGTGCAAACCATGTTAAACAAAAATCAAACTTTCGTTTGTTAACATCCGGGATATATTAAGTACTTTTAGACTTACCTTGGAACACAAACCCTATGCTCACCTAATACTTGAAATACCAACAGATAGATAATTTACAGAGGACAAGTTGAGATTTTGAAAATAGCTAATGCAAAAGGCATTTGAAAGATATTATGGTGTACATGACATACTGGTAACTATTATAATTCATAGAAATGCTTATAATATTTTAAACTCATATTTTCAAATTGTCTCCGCAGTAAGAAGAGCGTTCTCCAACCTAAATAATTATATTAAAAATTGTTATTAGTTGTATAAAAATGAAACTTGATTGCTTTGAACGTAATTTACAAAATATTTAATCGTAAAAAAAAAGACAAGCAGGGTCTATTTTAGATAATATGTAGATCTTATATACTTATAAACTCAAACTTTCAGGTGTGGAATCAGTTTTACACGTGGAACCCAGTCTAAAAAAATTAAGATATTTTTGGGCCAACGTGTTTTGTGCAGCTCAACTTTTACGAGCAATCTAATATATGCAGATTTTTTAAATGCAAACGTTTTCTAAGATTAAAAAGTAATGATGAATGACTAAGAATCAAGTCCGATCAAGTTTTAACTGTGAACATAATTTTGAACACAAAAATTCAGTGAAAACAAAACATTTAAACGCGTCTCAAAGTTTAAGTTAGACAAAAAAGTTGATAGTTAAAATAATTAATTTTCAAGAGTATAGATAAATTTCGAATGCGAATAGGGTATAAAGAAAGCTTAAGAGTGGGAGCAAAGAAAATTATGTAATAATAGGGCATTCCCTAGTTGCCCTTTTTAAGTAAATCTTTATAAATACGACATTACTTAAAGCAAAAATCCACACTGTCTTACTATACTGCCATTGTTCAACATTATCTTCACTGCAGCGGTTCTATATGTACAATGAAGATACCTGGAAAGCGTAAACAAGTTAACATTACAAGATGAATCAACATTGACGTGTTACTTGGCTACTGCCGCTACGTCAGTGAACGATAAAATAACGAACTGCCCTTTTATTATCACGACATATTAGCAGAAAATGATCTCGAATATCGCCGGGTTTGAAACATCAATTAACTTGGGAGTACTCCAGTTTGGGCGTTTACTTGGAAGTTCATAACACACTACTATATAAGAAAAGAGAATTGAAATAATTACACCAGAAAAGTTATTTCAACATTACCGAAACATATTCGCTGTCGTAAACGGGATTTTCAAGGCCCTAACAACTAGGAACAACTAATTTTGACACATAGGTGATAAATCGACTAGTGAGTACCTATTTTATTTTGTTATACTATCTTCTTCATAAAAAGACAGATTTTTTAAATAGAAAAATCGACTAGTAGAACACACCATCTAGATTCCGTGAACTCCTGAATACTTTGTTAAACTGTTTATGCATCTGTAAAAACGAAGTTTATTGGAACCTCTTCAAGGCACTTACACAGATCAGCCTCCCAGTGGCGCAGCGGAATGTCTGCGGACTTACAACGCTAGAAACCGGGTTTCGATACCCGTGGTGGGCAGAGCACAGATAACCTATTGTGTAGTTTTGTGTTTAATTCCAAACAAACATACACATATCATCACCAAATAATTGCCAACTTGTGCACCTTTTCACAATGCGTGTCAGAATAATGTAATTTTTGCTCTTGATAGTGTCTATACAGTGATAAGTGGATATATATTATCATTTGACACAAAATCGCTCTACAGTAAGTAACTAGTGTAGTTGCATAGTTAAAGTGAATTCTAATATCGTGGAAATAAAATTTAATTCTCAACGTTTATCATATCCAATTGTAATTGCTTGTCGAATTCAGTAAGAAAAAAAAAGTCGGCTACTCGATCTTTTCAGTCAAACACAAAAAATAAAAATAAAACTTTGTGTCCATTTGGCTAAGAGGTCGTGGCGTTTATTTTAACTAAGCTTTGGTACTGACAGTATTTAATAAATATATAGATATTTAATCATGATATCCAGTAAAAAAAAAACAACAACAAAAAACTACATATCCAGGTGCCTTTGTTCTGATCATTCCAATTGTCTGTGGCTAAACAGGTTAAAAATCTTGACTCCCTTGATGCAGTTCAGTTTAAATGTGGTGATTTGCAAGAGTAAATAACGCCTAAAACGAACCTCTTCTGGGAGAGTTAGATTAAAGAAACTTTCAACACGGAGTACTTCTATTTTTAGATTATAAAAGCATACAAGGCACGAAATTTTAGTTTAAAAGAGAGGAGTATGTGCAATGTTGAAACGTAACTGTAAAGCCAAGGAAAACGTGATTCCAACAGGATAAACAGATCACTCCACTATCGACTACTAGTAAACGCAACTTAAATACTGACGCATCTGTTTGCATGTTTGTAAGACAACTTAAGAGTTTTTTTTGTTGTTAAATAAAATCTAGATAATGGGCTATCTGTGATGTCCTCACCACGGTTTTTATCATTATAAGCCTTCATACTTATCGCTGAGTCACCAAAAGCAGGATAAGATACACTACTTGAAATTCTATTTTACCCTTATATTTCTTATAAGAAGCCATGTGTTCAGAAAGTGTTACATTTTCTAAACACTATAAGTATAAGTTATAGGACACTACCAGTTTTATAAACCCCAGTAATACCGATGGGGTCCTTGCTACATTAACTTTTTAAACACATTTTCTAAAATATTTATCCATCAAATTGCCGGTGAGTCCATGACTGTTGGTTACAGGATTCTTAATAACATGGATCACAATACCACTAGTAGTACAGTTAATCTAACTAATTATTGCTAGGATTTTCTATGTATTTTAGAAACACCCTGGTGTTTCAGTTTGTGGTTCGATCCCTGCCGTGGGTATAGCGAGGATACCCATTCTGTTGCTTTACTTTTAAATGTTTGACAATAGAAAATAAACAATTTCATCCAGGTTTTTAGTCAGTTCTTTAAACAGCTTGTTTTGTTTTTTTTGTTTTTATTATTATTATATCACAAAGTTAGACAATAGGCTATCTGAACTCTATGCACCAAGTGGAATCTAACTCCATAAGTTTAACACAGGCCCGCTGGGGGGACCCGAATTTTGTAATAGTTAAAAATAAGCAAATATACCGAATATGATGCAGTATGTGGGTCCGACCAGTAGTGAACACTACATCAACAAGTCGGCAATTAGAGTATTAAGCTAGTCGATCGTTTCTTGCGAGATATTGTTAAAACCTATGAACGCATTTTTGTACAATTTTTACAAAACAACTTAAAAGATCGCACAATAAACAATTGAGACTTGGGGAAACTAAGTTTAAATCGGAGTTAATCGATCAGTTTTAGATAGAGGTAAAATGACGTTATAATACAAAAATAATACAAAACCAATTGTTTGTTTGTTTTGAATTTATGCACAAAGCTACACAATGGGCTATCTTTGCTCTGCCCTCCACGGGTATCGAAACCCGGTTTTTAGCGTTGTAAGTCCGCAGACATACTGCTGTGCCACTGGGGAGGGTGCTAGAGGGAAGGCAGCTAGTCATCACCACCCACCGCCAACTCTTGGGCTACTCTTTTACCAACGAATAGTGGGATTGACCGTCACTTTATAACGCTCCCACGGCTGAAAGGGGCGAGCATGTTCGGTGTGACGGGGATTCGAACCCGCGACCCTCAGATTGCGAGTCGAGCGCCTTAACCATGCCAGTCCGTTACGAAACCGAAGGTAGGCGTTAGATACGAGGATGTAATCTGCATTGCGTGGACATTTCCATTTTATCTAGTTTAGTTTTATTACTGTTACAGGGAAGTAGTTTATACAGAGTAAGGACACAGATACGAACTGTTAAACTGACACGCAACAGCATCAACTACACCATTTTATAGTTAGAACTGTAGCCCTATATCACGTGGTTCATACTCGATCCTGCAAAATGTTTAACGACACGATGCTCCCGGTTTGTTGTAGGTCCTCCTACTAAATATATCGTTCAAACTATTATAAGCTTTCAGGATATAATTTATAAGTATATATAATATGATGTTGCATGCGTATATTAATAAGGTCATCAAAAACAGCTCTTAATGTTTGAGAAAGTAAATGTACATGTACGAAGGGTAGAGGATTAGATGGAAAATAGTTACTTATTTAATATAGTGAAGAAAACTAATGAAACTTTAAAACAAAGGCAGATTTTTATTACTTTCTATTTAAAACGAATAGTAGATCGTTGATTTATGTAATAAACACGATTTATTACTGAATTTGAATATAGTGTTCTAATTTGTGCGTCTGTGATCATGGATGATGCCTTGAAATTAAAAGCAAGATTTTTTTCTGCAATTACTTTATTTTCTGTTCAAATTTTCATTTAAATTTTGGTTCCACTTCAGACCATAAACTTTTAAACGTTCTTCTCCTAACAAAAATAAAATGAGTTAATTACATTATTTACAAGCATTTTCCAGTAATATGGATCCAAATCTCATATTTATAATCTACAGCAACATGGCGGGAACATTTCATGACTCCCTCATGTATGAGCTGAGCATGGCCGAGTGGATACGTAAATGGGGCTGTGGGTGCATTATAAGAGTGACAGCCAAACACGTATGCTTGATTGAGAAATGAAGTATCTTGCTTATTTGTTTGAAGTTAAGCACAAAGCTACACAATGGGCTATCTGTGCTCTGCCCACCACGGGTATCGAAACCCGGTTTCTAGCGTTGTAAGTCCGCAGACATACCGCTGTGCCACTGGGGGGCAAGTATCTTGCTGTTGTAATTTTTTAATGTCCATCCGTTACTGAGTGATACGATTTTGGATCGATTTCATTGTAAACTCTTTTTTTTTTTTTCAAATAAATGCAGCACTACAACAGGCACAAGTCCAAATTGTGATGAAAACAATAAAAAAAAATATCCCCAGTAAATCGGAGGCCCTAAACAATTGATTAGTCTACTTATGGGTAACGTCGCCTCTGTAAGTATTTAATAAATAAAAATGCGCTTAATTTTATGATATTGTGTTGATCAACAAACAGTAAATGCTTTAGGAAACAGATTCAGTGTGTTCTGTACATTAAGACGGACGAAACTGTTTCTTGTCATGTCCATTTTCTTGAAAAAAAGCAAAACAAAAAAAACCAAAACTGCATTTTAACTTCATTTTGTGTGAAAAATATTTATTAGTCAACTAGCTATATCGACATTCAGTTATTCTTTGAAGCTTTAATAGTTTTGAGTAAGAAAGCTCCGTGAATCGACAAAACTAATGATTTACAATTATGCCTAAAGGTATAGGGATTCTTTATCATCAGGTGCTTCTAATGAACAGAGAGCTATTATACTGAAACGTTCGAGTCGAAGAGGTTTTTAATACGATATTTCTGTATACTGTTTATCTGTTGAATATGTTCTCTTTAGCGTGAGATATTAATAATTAATATTTGGAGGACGAGAAATATAATTCAAAATAGTCAAATGGCGTTTACTCATTCAATTATGTGTTTAAATTTTTTTCTGCTACATAATTATACTTATTGTGAGCAACCAATCGTTTAACTGGGGTACTGTATACTTGTGGTGTGAAAAATAAGATGCCTGTAAGCTAGAGTACACCATTTTAAGAAGCCATGTTTTGCTCTTTGGGTTTTCCTTGTCCAAAGTTACTGATGATAGATGGGATTCTCGAAGACCGGTCTAACTAGATAACATTTTGGAAATCCGAGAACTGACTGGGCCTTACGTTTGTTTTTTGTCTGATGAAGAGTATGTATATGTATATAATTTGTTAGACAGCTCTACGTTGAATGATAAGGAAGAATTAATTTGTTTCATTACTGTTAATTGAATACTTACAATAATACAGATTACCTCATGATTATGACTCAGCCGCAAACTTAGGGAGATTATATCGAATCAAATTCGGGGTTCAATCCCTGAAGTGGGCACAATCTAGATGGCCTATTGAGCAGACTTGCACCTAAAATAATCACGATTATGACCACACGGTGACTCAGCGGCAAACTTAGGGTGGATTATATTGTATCAAATTCGGGGTTCAATCTAGATGACCCATTGAACAGATGTGAACCTAAAATAAACTAACGATCAGCGATAGGTGCAAATAATTCTTAGAAGTAATAAATATGAAACATACAGTATGCAAAGGTCAATATTCAAGAATTACTTATTTTTTTTTTATATTTCATTTAGTAACTATTAAAATGTTTTCCAAATAATGCAAGAAGTTTAAAAAATATAATGATTAACGAGTATTACTAGACACACGCACTACACTTAGTTGTCTAAAATAGTAAATCATTAAAATGATAATCAAATGCTCATTAAACGTTTTGCTCCACTTATTCAAGTGTAGAAAAGTAATTTGCTGAGCAATTATTATAAATTGTTTCTCGCAACTGTTGAGGGAAACTACAGAACTGCAGTGAAGTTCAGATCGTTCCAGATGACATCATGAATGGAAGCAGTTATAGTAGTAACCCTAATTCCATCGAAAGTAATCATACATCTGCATCTAGGCCACGATGAAACTATATTTAACATACCGATATACTACTCTATCTTAAAGCCTTCAAACAGAAATACTTCCAAAAATAGGGTGCATTTATAATATATGTAGAGAAAACATTGTGGTGCCAAAAATAGGACATCTTAAGAGAAAGGATAAACTCCGCACTGTTGCTGGAGTGAGACATAAAAAGAGTTACTAAACCAGTGGCGAACAATGTGGTAACGACCGTGGACTGGTGTCAAGAGCAGATTCTGCCTCGATCGTGACCTAGAAAAGGTCTGAAACAACAATTTCCAGAAATGAATAGAAGCTCTTGTCAAGTGTATGACGTACTAAGAATCGCCTCCTGGATTTTCATTCCAACAATGACGATCAATAAATTGTAATTCTGCATAACCCTAACACTGTCACAAAAATCATACTACATTTGTAATTCAATTAAGTTTTTAATGAAAAGAAAACACGATTGAACAAAAAAAAAGAAGAAGAAGAAGAGCCATGCCAAACGATTCTAGAAAAAAAAAGATGGAATAATTTGAAACAAATGTAAAACAAACGTGCATATAAGGCTTCAAGTACACGCGTGTAATTCATGTTTAACTTACAGAAATCACAAGTTGCCAATAAGTTGACATGTGAGGAAGAGAACTTTGTTAAACTCAAACAAAATCAGAAAAGGTGAAATATCAGATTTGTTTAAAGCCAGGCCTCTAGCATAATGAAAGAGGTCATTGTCAAATATTATTTACCCTGTTATCGTTATAATGTTAATTTTTTTTGTAATGTATATACAATTATTGTAAATTATCAGGACATAACGATAATGTTGTGTAAAAACTCTACGATAATGTTGTGTAAAAACTCTATTGATAATGTTGTGTAAAAACTCTACGATAATGTTGTGTAAAAACTCTACGATAATGTCGTGTAAAAACTCTACTGATAATGTCGTGTAAAAACTCTACTGATAATGTTGTGTAAAAACTCTACTGATAATGTTGTGTAAAAACTCTACTGATAATAGTTTCAGTTCATTCATCAGAATCAATAAGAGTTTAACCTAAGATCAAGTATTTCTAGATATCGATACTAAGTAAACGTACCCCCCCTCCCCCACCGAACTGTGAGGTATATTTAATATTTATAAACAACAAACAGGAATTCCGGTGAATTCTAACTACGCAATGAATGTAACTAAATCAACAAAATCGGATCAAGAACTTTCTACAGGAACTTGAAATGACTAACGGAGCGACAAGTTCTAGTCATTTCCTTGATCTATATATCTAATTTACATGGGTGATCTTTAAAAATCCAGGAACTTGAAATGACTAACGGAGCGACAAGTTCTAGTCATTTCCTTGATCTATATATCTCATTTACATGGGTGATCATTAACAATCCAGGAACTTGAAATGACTAACGGAGCGACAACTTCTAGTCATTTCCTTGATCTATATATCTCATTTACATGGGTGATCATTAACAATCCAGGAACTTGAAATGACTAACGGAGCGACAACTTCTAGTCATTTCCTTGATCTATATATCTCATTTACATGGGTGATCTTTAACAATCCAGGAACTTGAAATGACTAACGGAGCGACAACTTTAGGTCATTTCCTTGATCTAGATATCTCATTTACTTATGAAAATTTGAACTAAAACATTTATGACAAAAATTGACTTCAAATTCCATGTATATGTTTGTATTTTAAGCACAAAGCTACACATTGGGCTATCTATGCTCTGCCCACCACGGTATCAAAACCGATGTAAGTCCGTCATATATATGATCTTCCTTCTGTTAAACGCATAATATTTAATACCTAATTATATCTTAATCAAATGTGTCATTATTTCACAGTTGAAAAGATTTGTTTGTTTGTAATAAATCTGACTATATTTTATTCCACATCAAAGTGGTAACTGAAAAACTCCAATTTAATGGGTATGACTTTCCCACTATAATCACTCTATACTGATTATTTTTCAATAAATATAAATAAGGTTCCGATACTCTTGAACTTGTTGACCTTCTGTCACCTTTAATGGTATTGGTCACGTTCAAGGACGTTTTGGACATGTTATTACGTGACCTTCTCTCCAAATCTATTGTACCGTTTTCATTCAGTTCTGGAGCCTTAAAAACAGGTTTGGTCTCGTTCTCTTCTTGTCTTTATCTTAAACGTATTTATTTCACTTTCTGTAGCAAGTAATATTGGACAGGAAAGACCAACTTCTAGGTGACTGAAGGTTACTTCAGTCTGCTCATTATAGCTAAACTTTCCTTAAATTTATAGTGCTTGAATTAATTTTCTTCCTGTTCTAACTAACATAGTTCCCTTTTCTTTTTTGACGCCCTCCTTTTAACTTCGCATTCAAGGAAGGAGGGTGTGCTGCTTTTGATTATTTATGGTTGTGGAACATAATTCTTTTTACTTATTTACTCCGAGTTACTTTTATTATTTTTTCATTTATTTTACTTTTTATATCCTATACACCATTTCTTTGCTATTAGCATTCCGAATTATTGAAGTTTGTTTGTTCTTTATTACCGGGCATCTATCTACCTTCCCACAATTGGCTGCAGATGGTGAATGTGTAGTTTGGTTCAGGACATTATGGGTTCAAGCACAACTCTCTAATAATTTCAAATGTGCTCAACCGCTGTTGATCGGCAAATTCTTATTAATAAATAGGTTTTGACTTCTTTTTTTTTTCAACATAACTTGTCTTTGCGCGATTATGCAGTACATAGATATAATATATATAAAATATTCACTTATTTATTCAAATATACGGATGTTTCTCCTGTACTCTTGTATTTTAAAGAATATGTAGTTTTCTTAAGCTAACCCGAAGTATCGAATCCGTCATATTAGGGCCTGCAGCTGTAATAATAGATAAAGATTAATATTCTTAGCGAGCTTATCGAAGTAATACTCCGACATTGTAATGCAATTTTATATCAGCGATAGAGCTAACATTCCCATTTTTTAGTGACCAATAATAGGACAATTTTTTAAGGAACAAAGCTAGTCAGCTATCTGTCTCATTTTCTTCCAAAAAAAAATTAAAATCAGGTTAGGGGCGGATAAACTAATAAGTTGGTATTCTTATATATATATATATACACCAAGGTCCGAAATTTGTGTCGTTCAATCAGTCCTCACCAACTAAAAAGCCCATAGGTGTACTAGAATAGCAAAAAATTAATAAAATAATAATAATAATCTAACTGACCTAAAATAGTCGATTAGAAATTTAAGCATTTTCCCTAAAACCATTGTTGCGTTTTCGTATCGTGAAAGTAACTTCGTTATTTCCATCTCCCAAGTGGAGCCCCTAATTTACTGGGGATCCCAAGCCTATTTTCATTAAATATTATAGAAAAACCTTATGATGTATGAAATGAAAAGGAGATTTCTGGAACATATGAATGGTGAGATCGATCTAAACGAAGTGTGACGAATATTAACATTTTAACTTTTGGGTTAGTATTAAAATAGTAATCTCAAGTCTCATTTTTTTTTTTAGTTTATCTGAATTAATGTAAAAATTATGTATATTCCAAAGTTGACATAATCATAAACTACTTGAACTAAAGAGTTTTGTTTAATGTGACACATACGTGTTTTTCTTTCTTTAAGAAATTGACATCTACAACTGATAAAATGGAATTGACATGTTTGTGTCTACACATGTTCTTAAAGTGGAGCAGTTAAATCTGATAAGGACCAATTAGAACGTTTGCGAATTTTGGACCTTGATATACATATATATACATAACGGACCCTGAAAACAAGAAATGACATGCTTGTTAAAAAATATCGTTCTTCCAGTGAGATGAAACGAGCACAGTAAAACAAAAAAAGGGGGGGATGCCAAGTTGTGGTAAGTTGACCCGATTTCTACCTTACTTCTAATATAGGGCACCTTACTGACTTTCTAATGACTCACCTTTATTTAGTACTCATGAATTACATCCATAATAAACCAGTAATTTCACAATTACTTTGAAATGTTTTCTCTTTCTGTTACATATATATATAACGATTTATTGTTCCGATAGGATTCCTTCCATTGAGAAATACGATCAGTTTCATAGTGTAAGGTTTAAAAAATGTTAACACTAGAAATACGTCAATCTATAAGGTGGTTACTAAAGAACATTTCGAGCCCTTCATCATGTGATTTTTATTTAGTAACTAACGAAAGTGATAGTTTGCTGAAAAATGGCTGCTTTGCTATAAATAAGCAGAAAACAATAATAGCGCTTCTTATAAACCTAACATGAATTAGATAATCAAAAGTTAACGTCATCTCCTACAACAACACAGTTTCTGGCTGGTAGTTAAGGTAATCACGCATCTACACGGTGCCTGTAAATTATATATCACACATTGTTATTTGTGTTCTACTAACCGTGAGTATCGAAACCTACTTATTAGATATACCACTGAACCACCGAGAGGGATATCTCACCCATAACGTTTTAATTGTTCGTAACTAGACTTGTCTGAGCATTTTTGTTTTCTTTTAAAAACCTATTTTACGATGAAGGAGTTATTCTCACTTGTCAATGCCGAATACAACATTTCATAGAGAATAACGAGAAACATTTTTGTGGTATTCAAAAAAAGACAATAGTTTTAAAACTGCAGCCCCAACACATTTGTCTTTATGGACGTAGAGAAGCACAGAATGGTAAGAGAAAATATGCTTACCTGGTCTTGACAAGCTACAATCGATCGACGTCCTACTGCTCTATAGCACCTGCACGTGGGTATATAGGTCAGAAACGCGGAGGGATACATAGTTATTCACCCAATCCGAAGTAAGACTGCTCCCTGCACGCTATAATAATAATAACTACTTACGTCAATACCCAAAACTCCCTTATTGTGTAACATTGGTATTTTTTCACTTACTTGCGATGCTAAAAACGTCATAGCTGAGACGCGATACTTTCATCACAGTCTTTTTGTTGTTGTTTTCCTTTTCGTTCAGAACCGAAACGTTTGAGAAGAATCAATAAAGTCTAACTTTCCCAGTTTCGTAACCCAAAGTATTTTCAAGTTCGAAAATTCAAGGTTTGCGTTTTCTTAAGTTTAATTTAGGGCAAGTAACGTTGTCTTCAAAAAGAAAAAAAAAAGAAGAAAGGGATAAAACAATGACAGGAAATACAAATAATATTTGAAAAGATAAAAACATTTCCTCAAATGGGACACGTGTTATTATTACGTAATATAAACGTTGAACAGGCTGCACCAAATTTACAGACACCAGATATTTAAATCGGGACCGAATTTTTCACTGTGACCACCATATACGTGTCAATTACGTGTATTTTTAAACTTGCTCTGCTAGAACATGCTTCTATTATTGACCACATCTTTACTATTACGAATGTTTATAAAATAGTTTAACTTCCTTGTGTCCAATATAATTTTCTTTATACTTCGCTTAATTTATACATTTCGGATTCAAAATCAGAGGCGTGTAAAAATAGCATTTCAGATCCACAGCTCCCACAAATCACTGCCCGAGAGGCCCGATTACTATATAATGTCTTATTCAACCTTAACTTGAAACATATTATATACTCAAAACTATATAAAAACGTCTTTAACCAGTACCTGCAAGAGTTTTTAGAATGATACTGTTGTGGGCTATATTTGCAATGTTTTAATTCGGATGTTAACTAAAGGATGCATGACGTTATGATCAAGTATGTTTGTGGGAGTAGGCCTAGAACGTTCTAGATGACGTCATAAAGTTTAGTAACTTTGCAAAGTATCTAGAAATAAGGTTATAGATATACACGAGTAGACTGCTCACGAATATTGAGTAGTTGTTTTCAGTTGCTAGTGGTTTGATTTAAGCTAGCAGTGGAGTGTTTAATTTCAGTGAAATGTTTATATCATTATTAGTTATCTCGTTTATTCATCTACTCGATCGATTATCGGTGAAATTGTACAAGTAATTATTTTTACGTTAGTTGTACTACTGTTACCGAGGTATTTCCGTTTGAACGTCATTTATAAACGTAGGCCTACAAGTACACTAGTGTACAAGCTTGTTGAACGTTAAGGAAGAAATAAACCTATTTGTTATCATTACGCAGACTGAACTTGGCCTTATTTTCACGAAATAATTTAAAAGAACGAGCCCAACGAAATAACAACGTTATTGTGATAGGTATATGGTAGATTGGTGTATTTCACAATAGAGGTGTGATTTTCTATTACACCTTTAGTTTTTTACTCACGATACTAAAGTTCCAAGGATAAACATTACTATACAGTTCTCATCCACATAAACAGATAAGCATAAAAATACTTCTGACCGATTTCTTTTAGATAACCATTACAGTAAAGTTAAGTTGATCCGTCTGATGCTTAACTCCGGTTCTAGTGGCACAAGAAGATGAAAATGATGACACAATCTTCTGGACGAGATTCCATTTTATCACAGCTTAACTTCTAGTTTTTAGCTGGTATCCATTTGACAGCTAGATAGACCGAATTAGATATAGGATAAAGCGTCCAGTGCTGGATTCAATAATTGTGAAGCCCTGTGCACTGTGGAAAATTTGCCTCTCCTTCTTGAAGCTAGGCAGATCGTATGATAATGGTTGGAGACGGCTTGAATGGGTAATGAAGAAAAACTTATGTTAAAGTTTTTCTTCATTACCCATTCAAGCCGTCTCCAACCATTATTAGTCTCAAAGT
>NW_013665646.1:1573020-1574006 GCF_000517525.1 Limulus polyphemus | reverse complement strand
CTTAAATACACCATTTCAATGTCAAATATAATAATTAAAAAGTCTTTGCACCCTGCCCCATTTAACTAATGCATAGGTTGAGAAAGCTTGTTTGTTTGTTTGTTTATTGAATTTCGCGCAAAGCTATACGAGGGCTATCTGCGCTAGCCGTCCCTAATTTAGCAGTGTAAGACTAGAGGGAAGGCAGCTAGTCATCACCACCCACCGCCAACTACTGGGCTACTCTTTTACCAACGAATAGTGGGATTGACCGTCACATTATAACGCCCCCACGGCTGAAAGGGCGAGCATGTTTGGTGTGACGGGGGTTGAGAAAGCATTGAGGACATTGCAAAACATAAATGAACGAATTACGTTTATAGTACTTAAGGCTCGGTATGATTGTCATATAAAACCATTTATGGAATTTGGAGGGGAGGGCTGTGCAAGTGTACCGAGTGCAGATTGGTTAATCCGGGTCTGAAAGTGTCTTATGTAAGGATACAAGGACTAGGCACGAACAAGCTTTTGATTACGAATCTAAAGCACCAGCCACTAGGCCACGCCTTTCCCATTACAGAAATGCAAACTACGGCTAATTTTACTAGACTCATCATTGTAGTTGTGACAAAGCACAGTTAAATGCTTTCATTCGCTATTTGTTCAGTGATGTTTGCTTTACGTAACCCTTTTTTTTGTGTAGAATGGACTGTAAATATCAACTTGTTTGGTACTATAATTTTTCGCTTTCAGTATATTTTTTTCCTTCACTGTTTTCCTAGAATTTTTGTTGGAATTATTATGTTTACATACACGAGAACGACCTTGGTATTGCATGTACAAAACTGGAATACTGAAGACGATTACCTTGAAAATACAACCAACAGTCTTTAGTAACGAATGGTTATTTACAAATTTCAAGTAAATATACTTAACATAAACACAACACTCAAGTGCGATATTTTACTTGATATACTTCTTACGGTCTACCAAGGTATGTACTTAAC
>NW_013665646.1:1561286-1572098 GCF_000517525.1 Limulus polyphemus | reverse complement strand
ACTATTATCCAGTATTACAAAGGTACTGTATTCTATACTTAACTATTATCCAGTATTACAAAGGTACTGTTTTCATACATCTACAGTGATAAGTTCTGGGTTAATTGTTTGTTTGTTGTTATCGCAAAGCTACACAATGGGCTAATTGTGCTGTGCCCACCACTGGTGTCGAAATTAAGTTTTTAACGTTATAAGCCTTCAGAGTTACCGCTAAGGGCATTCTGGATTAATGATTTTGTCCCCACCCCCCTTTTTTTAGAAGCATGTTTAGAGATTCCAAGTAATGGAATAAGTGGAGCTCCAAGTTATCAATCATAACAAAGAAACCCACTGGGAGGCATTTTTGATTAGTCATTCCCCCTTTTCTTAGATGTATGTTTAGAGATTCCAAATAATGGAATAAGTGGAGCTTCAAATTATTAATCGTAACTAAGAAACCCACATGCTACTGTACACTAAACATATACATCAACAAACTTGCTCCATCCAGTTGTTACGCTATTTATTATGTTAAGTATTGAAGCAAAGAAATGAAAAAATAAAACAGAAGACAACTCAGACCGAAATAACGATACAAAATTAAGCACCAACGCCCATCCACCTCCGACCTCATTTGTGAATTTTAAGTATGAAAAGCGTGGTGTTCTAAAAAACATTTCAATACCAAGTTTAGGTTTAGCTATAGAACTCGAATTATAAATATGTTAAGTTCAGCAACAGAATTAAAAAATATCTTAAGTTTAGCTACAGAACTAGAATCATAGCTATGTTAAGTTTAGCTGCAGAACTAAAAAATATCTTAAGTTTAGCTACAGAACTAGAATTATAAATATGTTAAGTTCAGCTGCAGAACTAAAAAATATCTTAAGTTTAGCTACAGAACTAGAATTATAAATATGTTAAGTTCAGCAACAGAACTAAAAAAATATCTTAAATTTAGCTACAGAACTAGAATTATAAATATGTTAAGTTTAGCTACAAAACTAAAAATAAAATTATCTGAAATTTTGGTACAGAACTAGAACTATGAAGTATCTTAATAGTCACAGAAAGTATAAAAAAATAATTAAACTTTAACTCATTAACTGCTGATTCGCTGTATAGAGTATCCGCCTCAGGCAGTTGAATGCAAGTGTACTGTATACAATGTACGGCTCGCAAAAATTCCGTGCGCGTAGAAAGCAGCCCCAGTCAAAGAGTTAAACCTAGTTCAGAGAAAAATTGTATGCATTAAAATTATGGTTTATTATTTCTATTTTTACATTTTTTGTTATAATAGGCGGCTCCTTTTACTAAATGGAACAGGTTCTCTATATTATATTGGTATTAGATTGCACAGTCAAGTTGTCGGGGTCAACCCAGTTTTCAACTCTTTGATGTTGTTAATATGGCAGAAAGAAAAATGAAACTTTCATAATTTTCTATACTTGTTAAGATCATAATGATACTGTGATATTGTTAAATGTGGGTAGAGTACAAACTGGCGTTTAAGTAGTTTAAAACAGGCTTCGTCTGTATTCTGTTGTAAAACGCCTCTCGCGTTTTGTTCACTTGTTTCAGGCCAGAGCTACACAACGGGCTATCTGTACTGTGCTCATCGCGGGGAATCGAATCCCGGATTCTAGCACTGTGAGTCCATAAACTTGCCGTTGGACTCCGCCTCTTGCAGCAGTTTACAACGAAGCCTTTCACATAATACCAGACCTCATCAGGCCGACTGGGACACAACAAACACAGTAATGGTCTAGACACTATATATATATATATATCATCAATTTTCATGACCAATAACTATTGTAGTGTGGTTCAGACTTGTAATTGTAATTATTATCATTATATTTAGGTTATTTGTAAATCAGATTTTTAGGATAAGAATTAATAACAGTTCGGTGTACTTTAAAATCGAAATTTCTGTTTAAACGTTCGATTTGAAGTTAGTCCTACATCAGATTCGAATTTATATTGAAAAGTTTATTTGTGAACTTAGGGCTACAACTTGTATTAAAGTGAACGTATCTGTAGCAAATATTATTGAAGAAATAAATTAATTCGCTATCGTTACGTGGGGAATTGGTATTATTATTGTTTCCAAGTAACCCACCCAACAATAGAACACTATAAACTAATTCCCTATTTACTGTACTAGATGTCAGTATTGGAGAAGAACGATGTTTAGTCTTACATGTTTATTAATGTTTGTTTAATCTAGTTGTGTCTATTGATTAGAATCACAGACTCTTAATAGTTGATAATTACGTAAAGGTGACATAACCGTTAAAAGTTTGTAATTAAGCATGTATTTAAACTAACTAAATAATGTATATTTCCGTATATGTCTAGTAAACGGACTGTTAAATGTAAATTACAGACTGCTCTATGATTTAAAAACAGAACAACCTTGAATGTAAGTAGACGCTTTTAATATAAAAATTATGATTCATGACAATTTATATTCAAAATCTATGTTATAAGAAAACATACATGTAAAGGCTAGAACTGACATAAGTTTCGTTTCTGTACTTATTAAACATACATGTTAAGGCTAGAACTGATATAAGTTTCGTTTTTGTACTTATTAAACATACATGTAAGGGCTAGAACTGATATAAGTTTCGTTTTATTTAATCATTCTATCTTGTAATAAAAAAGCCACTTAATATGTTTTGTTCTGAACGTGAAAAGTTTCTTTCAAAAATGCTGAATAAACATTTACAAAGTTTTACGTTCTCAAAACGCTAGCCAATTTTTTTGTATCATTAGTCAAGAGAAATTTTACCTAACTATCTATACAGCTTTGATGTGATTTTTTTAAACTCTCTTTCGTAACTGGAAAAGAGAAGAAAAAAAACCCAACAGGTACGCAAAAAAAAATCGATGTTGAAGACCTTGAACTGCCATCTGAAGCAGTACGTCCAAAGATAATATAGAAGGTTTAGTCTCGAGACATTGCGGGCTGATATTTATAGCTCAAAACCCATTCTACTTTGTACTTTCTGCTGTGTACATTATTGCCTATCTTTCTTACATTCCTGAAAGAAGGTATGTTTGTTCCATTTGCCAAATGGTTTTCTTTTGTTTCAGAAACACCAAATTAACAAAGGGATCAGTGGATTGACTGAATGATTGGTCAGCAAACTGATTTCTTTGTTTGTAGTTGAAACACAAAGCTAGACAAAGGGCTATCTGTGCTCTGCCCACAAAGGGTATCGAAACCCGGTTTCTAGCGTTGTAAGCAGACATATAGCTGTGCCACTAGGGGGGGGCAGCAAACTGAAGGGATATACTAGGAAGCCATCAAATTATTACTTTAATGATCAGTTTCGTGAAGCATGAAAGATTCCCTTAAACGCTCATTGGAATTAATGTTTAAAATCTTACTGAGCTCCACCTACACAAGTCTTATGGATACAGTTAGGTCGTATTTAAATATTAAAACCAATATTCAGCAGTGATTAGCTCAAACGAAACGGTAACATTTGAGAATATTCATCAATTTTACAACCAATATTCAGCAGTGATTAGCTCAAACGAAACGGTAGCATTTGAGAATATTCATCAATTTTACAACCAATATTCAGCAGTGATTAACTCAAACGAAACGGTAGCATTTGAGAATATTCATCAATTTTACAATGCTCTAAAGCAGCGGTTCTCAAACTTCAGTAACCCGAGGGGGTCCTTTTAACCCCAAAATCTATCGCTGGTTTTTGTGTTGGAAAAATATTCCGTATACATGAAAAGTGTATTCCAAAATTAAGTGTTTTATTTCAATTTAATTTTACGAAAAATATATTTTTATTTCGTAAATGACATTAGAAAAATATTCTTATGAAATTTCGGACATGACTGGCGGACCTCCTGAAATACCTAGTTTGAAAAATGCTGTTCTAATGCCTTCACTCAATGCTGGTCTAATGCCTTCACTCTACGTATAGTTTTTAGACACCAGTAGGATTCTAACGCTTCAGTAAGTTATCTATATGAAATTTGTAAATTACTTACAGAAATAAATTTCATTTAAAATAAGACATGTATTTAAGTACATATTTCAGTGGTTTAATCAGAATGGAAGTGCTAAATCATCACGATAATGACGGAAACTATTATTGTCATTATGTTTTAACTTCAACATTTCAAATAGAACTAATACAAAGGAAACCGTTATTAAGCTCTTTGTAATCCACATTAGTTTTGTTCTATATTTCAAGAAGCTCACATAGGCCTAAATATTATAGGTAAATGTAATCTTTACAACAATGAATACTTTTATTTATCGGCTACTTTGCTGAAAAAACCTCCTGACAGGATGTTACAGAATGGGATTGAATGTGGTTTTAAAGCAGTGGTATAGTCGAGTTAAATAGTTTTAGCTGCTATACCAGTGTGTTGAGATTACGGCTATGTTCGCAAACTATCCGTCTCTATACATCACTGAAAAAAATCTTCTGACAGGATGTAACAGATTGGGATTGAATGTGGCTTTAAAGCAGTGATGTAGTCGAGAATAAGTTTCTCATTTGGGAAATATGACGTTCACCAACTTCTAATTGAACCTTCTAACCAATGGGGTTTACCTACTTCTTTTTTAACCACTGGACCTCACCAATCAATACGGTTAGTTTACCTACTTCTTTTTTAACCACTGGACCTCAACAACCAATAGGGTTAGTTTACCTACTTCTTTTTTTAACCATTGGACCTCAGCAACCAATAGGGTTAGTTTACCTACTTCTTTTTTAACCACTGGACCTAAACAACCAATAGGGGCAGTTTACCTACTTGTTTTTTAACCACTGGACCTCAACAACCAATAGGGGCAGTTTACCTATTTGCTTTTTTAACAACTGGACCTCAACAACGAATAGAGTTAGTTTACCTACTTCTTTTTTAACCCCAACACTGGTTTAAAGCTCTGTTTTTTTAAAGTTCTTCTTTTTTTGGATGTTATTTAAGCACGAATTTCAGAAAGTCTATTTCAATTTAAAGCAAATTATATCTTGGATATAGTAGCTTAGTTACGCCGTAGTTTAACTAATGTTGGTGGTACACGACACAATTAATATATAAAATCATAAGACTTGTAATAAGCCCTATCTGAGCTTTCCACGTACATATACATACTACTCTCCTCACTTATAGACTCACCCTCTGCTTGCATAGACTCACCAGTATTTACTTCCCTTCAAATTGACAAAAATGGTACCACAGATTTTTCAGTCTGCCAGAAAAAAACAATCGCATCCTTAGCATTAATGGGTAAGTGTTAAAAATATGGATTTTTGTTACTGGGTTTTCATATTTTTTAAAGTTAGGCCTGGGTTCGTAATTTTTAAAAATTCAACAAAAAAGTGGTACGTGAGTCTGAAACGTTTGAGAACCACTGATCTGTTTCGTTCTGTACGATAAAATGAGAGATAAATACACATGTAATATTCATATCAAAGCATGGTTTCACTTTATATCATCAACATCAGATACAAATTCCCGTTTTTGTCTACACTGATGTTGCTTTTAGATAAGACTTCAAGAACCCACAAATTCTCACGCTCATCAGTTCCAATAAAAACGTGAATTCATGATCTTGTATCTTCCCCACATCACTTTCCTTAGTATCGGATATTGCCTTCTTTCAAGCAATAAAAACATGAATTCATGATCTTGTATCTTTCCCACATCACTTTCCTTAGTATCGGATATTGCCTTCTTTCAAGCAATAAAAACGTGAATTCATGATCTTGTATCTTCCCCACATCACTTTCCTTAGTATCGGATATTGCCTTCTTTCAAGCAATAAAAACATGAATTCGTGATCTTGCGTCTCCACAACCTCCCTAAGTATCGGATATAGCTTTTTTAACGCAAAAACGAACGCGGCTTCATGGTATTATGTGTCCCGCATCTCTTTGGTTACCTTCTTTTTTTCACGATTTAGACGCAACCCATTTTGTGTCAATCCAATTTACTGAAAGTTTTGTTGAAACCGTATAATCCTAGAGTTAGCAGTATGGTTCCATCAGTTTTTTTAAATACATTTTATTAAACTAATTATACAACAAACTCTTTCTGAGTTCATGTTTTTGTTGGACTCAAGATCCCTAAGAACACGTGAATTATCAAAGAAATGTAAGCATTATAACGTCAGTGTTGTAATTAATCTCACTAATTACTGCTGAAGTCTTCTGTGTGTTTTTACATATGAAATGAGTGATTTAATCCAGGTTGTTTGGCAGGTATTTTACATTAAGTATTATAACAGACATAAAGGCCCCCAGCGGACTTACAACGCTATAATCCGGGTTTCGATACCCGTGGTGGGCAGAGCACAAATAGCCCATTGTGTAGCTTTGTGCTTAATTACAAACAAACAAACATAAGGTTACTGAATATGATGCAATATGTATACGTCGACGGTAGTGAAACTACGTAAACAGATCAGTAGTTTGAGAGTTGAATATATTACATATGTAAATAAATAGTTTTGAAGATAAGAAAAATATTCAGTTATTTATTAGTCTTCATAAACAGCATTACAGTATATTATTTTCGAACGTTATTTCCTCCTAGTGGAATTTGTTCACGTAAAAACTCTTAAAACACTTCGTTTTAGTTTTGTCGTAAAATAGTTTACTGAGTTTGCTGAGACCAAAGCAAAAGTTATCATAGTCCATACAAGTTTCCTCCAGGTGTTACATTTTGTAAAATTCAAGGCTAGATTTCTTACGTTTTATTGTTTTCGTTACTTCTCATTGTTTATAGATAGCGACAACAAGGATTAACCCTTCTAATTATTCTGTCCACAAGCCAAGAGAGTGCTTATGTGTGTGTGTGTTTCTGTTATACCAAAGCCACATCGGGCTATCTGCTGTGTTCACCGAGCCAAGAGATAAATAGATAAAGCATATGAACAAATACTAATAGCAATTTAATTTGTGTTGAAATAGGAATTTTTTCCCCAATTACCAAAGCTAACTTTAATTTATGATAACTTGTTGTAAAAAAAAAAAATCTATCTGACAATTATACTTTTTTTAGATATTCTGGATTGTCACGATTATGCTTAGCATTCAAATAAAAACTAATAATATTTGTTTATTTGTTTGAATTTCACGCAAAGCAATACACGAGGGCTATTTGCGCTAGCTGTCCCTAATTTAGTCAACAGATGCTAGTCAACACCACCCACCCACAACCCTTGGACTACCCTTTTACCAACGAATAGTGGGATTGATCGTCAGCTGAAAGGACTAGTATGTTCGGTGACAGGGATTCGAACCTGCGACTCTTAGGTTGCGAGTCGAGCATCCGAATCACTAGGACATATTAGGCCTAACCACCAGGCTGTGCTAGGCCTCAAACTAATAATGAATCGTTGGATTTGTAATGCTGGAAGCCAAATATGTATCTTTATGAACATATTTTTGGCTGATATTTATAATCACTGTGAACACGGGCATTATTATCATGCCCTGGTACACTGTAAAACGTCACTGTGCACGCACGTCAGTATGAGGAATAATTCTGAACTTCAGGTTGTATTCGTCAAATGACGTTACAGAGAAAAATTTCAAAATCACAATTGTTATTCTACAGTTTCTTTCACAAAGAATCTCCATAGCACTAACACTACTACACAACTGTATATAGTGTATTATATATACATTTATATAGGCCCGGCATGGCCAGTATGGTTAAGGCACTCGACTCGCAATCTGTGGTTCGCAAGTTTGAATCCCCGTCACACCAAACATGCTCGCCCTTTCAGCCCGGGGTGGCGTTATAATGTGACGGTCAGTCCCACTATTCGTCGGTACAAGAGTAGCCCAAGAGTTGGCGGTGGGTGGTGATGACTAGCTGCCTTCCCTCTAGTCTTACACTGCTAAAATAGGGACGGCTAGCGTGTAGCTTTGCGCGAAATTCAAAAACAAACAAACAAACATATACATTTATAAAATATTCTCATTTTTCTTACACATGCTTTGATTTAATATAAACATTATAATGGGATCTCATAGAGAATCGTAAATACTAGCGAAAAATGTATTTGTTTTACTCACCAAATCAAAACTTTAAGTAGATAATTTATGTTCATATCGCACGCAAGCATTTCCGAAAATAAAAATCTAACTGTTTCGACTACCAAATATTCTACAAGATCCTCATAACTATACATTAAACAAAAAAATGTATCAGGCAGTTCAACCTTTTTAAAATGTTGAGATGAAACTACTGTTTCACTAAACGATTGTTTAATCGATAAACCAAAGAGGAATGAAATATTGATAAATAAATTCTACTATAATCAAGGTGAAAGGAAAACAAGTCGTAATTTAGTTAAATATAAGCCTTCCAGGATAAAAAGAGATAGCAGACTTTTTAAAAACCCTGTTCATTTTAAAACTTTAAAGATTTAGATAGTTTGTTGCATGAACTAAAAGTTTTCACCAGAGAACGAATACTTATAGATACAATGTATTTATTTATTTTACACACAAGCAGAATTAAAACTATTGTGTACGAAACAGTGTACATGTTTTGTTTTTCGTACAAGTCTATTTTTTTCACTTTATTAAACATGTGAGATACATTCACGTGTTATATCATATTCTAATGTTTTTCAGAGCTGTTTGTTTCTTTTTTTTCTTCAGAATTTTTTCTCAAGGTTACACAAAGGACCTTTTACGCAGAGCGTCCCTAATTTTGAACTGATAGACTAGAGGAAAGACTTTTGTACTGCCATCCATACATAGAGAGTGCCAGTGCACTCTCCAATACACACACACAAAGCTTGTAAACCAATAGTAAAGAGTATTTATTTTGACTTTACAACGTATCTGGCAGCAATATATATATATTTTTTATATCCCATCTAGTAAACCAATAGTAAAAAGTATTTATTTTGACTTTACAACGTATCTGGCAGCAATATATATATATTTTTTATATCCCATCTAGTAAACCAATAGTAAAAGGTATTTATTTTGACTTTACAACGTATCTGGCAGCAATATATATATATTTTTTATATCCCATCTAGTAAACCAATAGTAAAAGGTATTTATTTTGACTTTACAACGTATCTGGCAGCAATATATATATATTCCTTGAAGATTCATTTTTATATCCCATCTAATAAAATAGGGATAAATCCAGGTATTCAGACTGCTGAAACTCGGAGTAAATGACACATTTACACCATTACTCGTTTTCGTACTTTTTCTTGACTAAATTTAATTCCTTCGGATTTGCAATAACCAGAAACTCATACAAACCTAATTAGATCCGTCATCAATCTCTCGCCTTTGATTAATGTCTCTCAAGTCATGCGTACAGGTAGACGTAACATAAGCCTTGCTATCACACATGTGTAATTATCAAGTCTTTGAATATGCTGTGATTATATTACTATTATCAACCGAGAAATGATCACTTAATTACACCTTGTCGTTCCATTAACTCCCATGTTTTCCAAGGTGGAAAACTATCCAGTAGCACATTGAACGTATAACGCTAAAAACCGGATTTCGATACCCGTGATGAACACACCACAGATAGCCCATCATATAGCTTTGTGCTTAACAAAAACAAACAACATGAGAAACAAAAAATACAATGCCTGTTTAGGGTTAGCAGATTGGATTAAGTTTCCATAAAAATATTAAAACATTAACATCGATTTGTAAGAAATAACTTCAAGGTGTTCTAGGGTTACTCTTGTAATTGGAAGAAGACTGAAACGTTTTGTTTATTGATGTGTTGTGTTGCACAGAAATCATGGACTTGTTGATCAGGATCAATTCTTCAGCAAGTCCAGTTTCCCACTCTTCATGTTATACCTCCTGCACGTTCTAATGCAACCAAGAGAGATGAGCTTTTTAGATTGTTCACATTACGGACATAGAAATTATCTCATCAATTGTTTGTTTGTTTTTGAATTTCGCGCAAAGCTACACAAGGGCTATCTGCGCTAGCCGTCCCTAGTTTTGCAGTGTGTGCAGTGATTCCTGATGGATAGATGTAATCCAATCTTCAACTCCAAATAAAAAATGCTTGTGTGCAGCGACTCCTGATGGATGGATGTAATCCAATCTTCAACTCCAAATAAAAATGCTTGTGTGCAGCGACTCCTGATGGATGGATGTAATCCAATCTTCAACTCCAAATAAAAAATGCTTGTGTGCAGCGACTCCTGATGGATGGATGTAATCCAATTTTCAACTCCAAATAAATATTTTTGTGTGCAGCGACTACTGATGGATGGAGGCAATCCAATCTTCAGCTCAAAAAATGTTTTGTTTATAATGATAATTGTGTACTTTGTTTGTTTGTTTTTTAATTTCGCGCAAAGCTACACAAGGGCTATCTGCGCTAGCCGTCCCTAGTTTTGCAGTGTGTGCAGTGATTCCTGATGGATGGATGTAATCCAATCTTCATCTCAAAAAACAACTTGTGTGCAGTGATTCCTGATGGATAGATGTAATCCAATCTTCAACTCAAAAAATATTTTGTGTTTATAATGATAATTGTGTACTTTGTTTGTTTGTTTTGAATTTCACGCAAAGCTACACAATGGCTATCTGCGCTAGCCGTCCCTAATTTAGCAATGTAAGACTAGAGGGAAGGCAGCTAGTCATCACCACCCACCGCCAACTCTTGGACTACTCTTTTACCAACGAATAGTAGGATTGACCGCACATTATAACGCCCCCACGGCTGAAAGGGCGATCATGTTTGGTGGGACGGGGATTCAAACTCGCGACCCATCTGGTCATGCCGGGCCTATCTAATTAATAAACACGTAAATAAGACGAACTT
>NW_013665646.1:1552756-1560286 GCF_000517525.1 Limulus polyphemus | reverse complement strand
GTTTTGCAGTGTGTGCAGTGACTCCTGATGGATGGATGTAATCCAATCTTCAACTCCAATAAAAAATGCTTGTGTGTAGCGACTCCTGATGGATGGGTGTAATCCAATTTTCAACTCCAAATAAATATTTTTGTGTGCAGCGACTACTGATGGATGGAGGCAATCCAATCTTCAGCTCAAAAAATGTTTTGTGTTTATAATGATAATTGTGTACTTTGTTTGTTTATTTGTTTTGAATTTCACGCAAAGCTACACGAAGGCTATCTGCGCTAGCCGTCCCTAATTTAGCAATGTAAGACTACAGGGAAGGCAGCTAGTCATCACCACCCACCGCCAACTCTTGGACTACTCTTTTACCAACGAATAGTAGGATTGACCGCACATTATAACGCCCCCACGGCTGAAAGGGCGATCATGTTTGGTGGGACGGGGATTCAAACTCGCGACCCATCTGGTCATGCCGGGCCTATCTCATTAATAAACACGTAAATAAGACGAACTTACTAGTTTGTTGTTGTTTTTTAAGAGTGGTCGTTATTATTCCTCTTAACAAGTTAATAAATGTTTGATCTAAGCTACACAGCGTGAGATCTCCCACTTGATGCAACTGGGTCGGGCGTGGCTAAGCGACTAGCGTGTTCGGACTGTGAATCCGAGGATTTTCAATTCTCTGTCTCTTGCCGCGAAAACGTGTTTTCTAGCACGCTGGTACCGTAGGTACTTTATTAGGGTGATGATGAAATTGTTCTATTTCACTAACCTCTGGCAGATTAAATTTAGCAACAGCAAACCGTACGCTTTTAGCTAAAAAAGTCTGACTGATCTGATGCGTTTAATGTGTCAAAGTATAATGAATTTTATTTTGAAGTGCGAATAAGTTTTAAACCCATTTCTTGGCCTATATTTTCGTCTCCACACGTAATTTCATATATTCAGGAACTGGGAATTTATGGTTTACGAACCAACAGTGTCAGACGATTAATTTGAAGAAATAAGCGTTTGTGAAATTAGTGCCTCCTTGCGTTTCCATATTGTAATATCGTTTTAACATTCAATGTTGAGGCTACATTACGTAAGGTTTCAAAGAACGTTGATTTAAGGAAACATTGTCCTACTTTGTCAGAATGTGGACCAAACATATATATAGCAAAAAAAGTTGTTTTAAATGAGTAAATTAGTTCGTTTTTAGAATAAACTGTCGAGAATTAGAGCACAGCTGTTTAGTTCAACTAACGTAGGTTGGAACTTTAAAAGATTAAGCAAGTGTACTTAACAGTTACTTAATGTGTACTTAAACTAGTCCGTGATATGTTCGGTCACGTAGCTGCTAGTGTTAAGACAAACTCTCCTCTCACTTTCCATTACAGCTCCATCTGATGCATAAATCTATCAACAGAACTTTGAAACAATATGAATGAAAGACTTGAGGAAGATTTTATAGTACCTTTTAAAGACGGAATATGAAACAATGGTTAAGTACTGGTTAAGTACCTATTACATACAATGATAGTGGTTAAGTGCTTATTATATACACTAGTAATGGTTAAGTACCTGTTCAATATAGTGGTAGTGGTTAAGTGCCTATTACATACAATGATAGTGGTTAAGTGCCTATTACATACCCTGGTAATGGTTAAGTACCTATTACATACAATGATAGTGGTTAAGTGCCTATTACATACACTGGTAATGGTTAAGTACCTATTCAATATAGTGGTAATGGTTAAGTACCTATTCAATATAGTGGTAGTGGTTAATTATACGTAAAGATCCAGTCGTAGTAACGAAAGTTTAGTGCGCACAGAACTAAAGGAAAGCCAACACCAGTAAGCCAGTCCATAATTAACCATCACCACTGTATTGAGTGTGAGCCTAATCACTATGAGTCTACCACTACAACATTAATGCTTGAACAATTTCTATGGTGGGGAGAAGGGGGGGTTAAAAACCATTGTATAAAATAGTAACTCCCCTTATATGATTGAAACCACGCATTATGTTACTGTCATGTCAATCATGTTAATAAAGTGAAGTCAGCAGGTTTTATTTAAGTAAAAAAAATAACCGTTTTAATCACAATCCTTACTACAATGTTTACAATAAGCTTACCGTAAAACGTTAAAAGCAAACATACTGAAAGGTAAATCAGACTAAAAGTGATTTTAATACTAGGGATAAATTTATCATCAAATAGCTGACGTCACATTTTCACACAGTCAACCACTGGTAGATATCTTGCAACGTCACTGCGAGACTAACAGAAAGTATAAACATACTGTTGGTGTGAACGTGCTTTGTAGTCAATATGAGAAAAACCTACACACTAGATAGGTGGAATGAAGACAAAGTTTCATTGGCCAATATTCAGTTCTTCACATTATTAGCCACACAATAGCAGATATAATAAATAAACTTAGTATTCCAAAAATCTACGTGTGTTTTTGGGTTATAACAGTTTCGGAGAATTCCACTCCTCATCAGTAACCCTGAACACAAGTTAAGCAAAGTGACCAATGACACTTTTTCTTCACTTCATCTATACAGTGTATATATTTTTATCCTAGTGACTACAAAGCACGTTCACACCAACAGTATGTTTGATACTTTTCATTACGATATAGGTCCAGCTTATCTCTCTTTGGTTAACTTGTGTTCAGGGTTACTGATGAGGAGTGGAATTCTCCGAAACTAGTCTAACCCAATAACACACGTTGATCAAAGTGTAGAATGAACTGAACCTCCCTTGAACTTAGACTTAGAAATTAAACAATTTATTAAAAAGTACAAAGTTTATAATTTTGTTTAAAAATCAATAATTATGTAGTTTTACGTGAATTATCGACAAACGTTACACCTAAGCGATGCAAATCAACAGTTTTTTAACAGCGCCAGTAGTTGCGCAGCACCCTCACACTTCAAACGAGGAGGGGGGGGGACTTCTGTACCCCAAGCGCTCCTATTTCCCATGACCTTGGATTAAAGTTTTATGCATGTAGTTAACTTCCATCGTCAAGATTCTGAATGCAATTTAGGCACATTTATTTTCAAGCTTTTCTTTTCTTGTCACCGTCCTTCGCGGTTAGAATTTATCCTGTATTTTCCTCAATCTGAGGGTCATAACGCTAAAATTCAGGTTTCGCTACCCGTCGTGGTGGGCAGAACATAGTCCAGTGTGTGGCTTTGTGTTTAATAACAAGTAATTTTCCTTGTTTGATTTCCATCATATAAGATTTTATTTTTATACTTGTTTTATCAATTTATAAAAGCTTAAGCGTTTTCTCCGGTGTGTGTATATATGTATTTATTAGAGTAAAAAAATATCTTGTCACAAATATATAGTACGTATTGTAGTTTTAGTTAAGCTTATCTAGACCCAGAAACACAACGGAACATCTTTAGGTACAAACTACTCCTTTACTGAACAAAGAAGAAGAATACAATAAATAACACACCATGACCGATTGAATGATGGCCGATTTCTCCAAATCATGTCTAATCCACAACTACAGAGTAATGAATCATTACAAAATCGATTCCAGGTTAGTGATAAGCATGACACAGCGTATAATTGTACGTTCAGGTAAATAACGTGTACATCTCTAGCTAATAATAGAAGCGTTCTTTATGTTGTTGAATCAACAACTGTGTTCGAGTGCGCCGAGCTTGCAGACTTCTTGATTTATCTGAGCCTTATCTTGTCTCGAGTCCTCCACTTCTGTCACTGACATGTTTAATTCTTCTCACATCGATGACATAGCTTCACAGGACAGATTCAATGCGAAAGCCTGGAGACTCACGCCTATGTTTTTCCATGGGAATTTTTCGTAGTGATTTATCATTGTTCAGATGTACAATAAACATACTTTGGGAAAATTATCGTTACTCAGTCATGATAATTGTTTAGAAACATCTTTGGTATCAATATAAAGAGTCGAAGTTAACCATTTAAGGGAAGCATTATTCATTAACACTCATTAAAAAAAATAGATATTCTGTAAGGTCTACAGCACTGCTTTTGAAAACAATAAGATCGAGTGACGAAAGCACTCGCTTCAGAAAATCCTGCCTATGGAAAATATTGGAAATTACACTCAAAATGTATCACTCACAAACACTTTTATTTTAATTAGGCGAACCGTCGATGATTGGATCAAATGTATTGTTGTAATCATTATTGAAATATCACATATAATCCTGAAGAATACGGAGGAACCGGCTCTGACTTCACTACTTTTGCAAGATGACGATTAAACAGTTGATGTATTTGATGACCTATCCCCTCCACTCCCCAACAAATATGTATATCTACGTCATAGTACACATTTCATTACCGGAGTGCTAATATATATATCACTTTATTTGTTATATTATTATTAAGCACAAAGCTACACAATGGGCTATCTGTGCTGTGCCCACCACGAGCATCGAAAAACGGTGTTCTGCTTATCAGTTTAATAAGATCGGAGATCATTATGATTACAATGATTTTTTGTCTCATCATATGAGGACGTCTTTCTGATTTTACATTTAGTATGCCATCCTCAGTAGTGCAATGATAATTCTGAATGCTTATAACATTGAAAATAAGGTTTCGATACCCGTGGTTGACACAGCATAGATTCTGTAGATAGCATAGATTGTGTAGCTTTGCGCTTAAAAAACAAGCAAACAAGTACATTTGGTGGTCGTTTTTAAGTTTTAAAGACTCGGTCTAATTTTTGTTGTGTGTGTGTGTGTGTGTGAAATTCTGCTCAAAGTTTGGTGTTAAGTTCGAACAAAGAAAACACGTATTAAATACAATACACTTTCAGTTACATAACTATTTAATATAAGCTTAACTTCTGGTAATCACTCTATATCTGAATGGCCTTATAAATATTCAGAGTGACAATCGTTCTGAAGTATTTAAAATCTACAACAAAAATATCAAATTTACCATGTTTAGGCCTAGTTTAAACTAGTTTGTTCAAAGTGAGTAATTCTTCTATCACAACAACGCGGGTAAGCCATATATCCACTTTCAGAGGCATGAGTTTTTGTCAGGGAGAAAAATCGCAATGTATCCATCTCCAAGAAGAAATGCCCCCCTTTGACTTAGCAGTAAACTTGAGGGCTTATAAGTTTCTATATCCGCGGTGAGCAGAATAGACAGAGCCCATTTTGTAACTTTTGTGCTTAAGAACAAAGATAAAAAAAGGCCAAGAAGAAATTATTTTAAGGAGTCAACCTCAGATTTTGAAAAGTTCATGATTTAATTAAGGTTTATGTTACTTTTGTAAGTTAAAAGAAAAGAAAAGAGAAACGTATGGTTTTTCTTTGCACCGGAAGGGAGAATACTCTTAGGCCGTTTGAACTTGGATTTCGGGCTCATCTGCATTACAATAAAGTCTACACGAACGCCACGTTGTGTCCTTGGATTAATAATGTTTTTGTTTGTACCTCCATCACATTACAATATATCCACAGGAAAATACTGAAGGCTATATGTATATTTCTTTTCCCAAGTTTTCCTCTAACATTGCTTCTCGTCACAAATCTTATTTTGCTACGTGAGCAAGAAGAACCACAAGTTACGTTAGTGATGAAACACAAATAGGCACCATTAATATTATTAAATTAACCATTGAGATTGACGTTGCCCTCCAGTGGCTCAGCGGTATATCTGCGGACTTATAACTCTAAAAATCGGTTTTAGATGCCCGTTGTGGGCGCAACACAGATAGTCCGTTATGTAGTTTATGCTTAACTACAAAAAAACAAGGACACTGAAGCTTTAAAAAACGAGAAAATTAGTTCGTTGGCTTTCTCACTATGCCAGTAATAATATAAAGCTATTACGGACCGCATCACAGCAGTTTCTCATCTATTTATACGTGAAATTAAAGAGTCTTATAATTTAGTTTCTAAAACAAAACGTTACGTTGAAAATGTTAACCTATCTTCAACAAACAACTTATTGGTTTCTCTAATACGAGGAAATATTCTATATACTTCAACAATCGTACGATCGACACTTGTAATAAAATGGTACACCATAAAAAACAACCTTGACTCTCAGAATTATACAAGTTTATGTACTGTTTGGAAAAAAAAAAGCCATTAAAAGCATTTCAATATGCGCACCTCCAAGTAAATAGGGCGGGAAGTATTGGTATCGTTATACCAATAAACTGTGTGACCTAGTCTATTTTAATAATCACAATGTTTCTTACACCATCGTTCTACAAAAAAAAGATATAATGAAACAAACAAAAGGTACTTGTGTTAATGTTAGAATGTTCATATTTATGGCAAAGCTACTAATAATACCTGCTGCCGTCCCTAATCTTGAACTGACCAGAGGGAAGGCAGCTAGTTAGAACCAATCTAAGACTCACCATCCACGCTAAGAGACTGACTGTCACTCTTATAGCACACAATTTAAAGTGGGTATGTGTCTTTGTGTGTGTTTGGTGGTGGTGATGGGGATTAAAGGAATATTTTGTGGTAGGGCACGGACTCGAACCCTGTTCGCTAGCTCCGAAACCTGGAGCTCTACCACAGATCCAATCGCCGCCTATAAAAGGATTAAAATTACTTCTAGTTTTAATTTAAATAAATAAATAAATATTAACTACTTTTTTGCTTAACTCTACACATTTATATGAATCCCACATGGACTTGACTTCGATTACAGTGTTTTAAAATAAATTTCGCCTGAAAGTTGAGATTCGGTAACATCTCTTTATTTATTTATTTTTTTCATTGTCTACACAATAGTTTACAAAAATCTCAATGTTCATGACACAAAACGTTTCGCTTAATAACTGATATTGCTGTTTTTCTTTGAAGTTAGAATATTGTGAACTAACTTTTTTGAGGTTTTAACGCTGATGATGGAATCTGAAACAATTCGAAACGTCCGTAATTAATTTTTTTTTATATTACCGTTAATAGCTAATATAGTTAAAATATTGTGAGCTATCTTAAAGCTTTGTGTTACGACAAACTGAACTAGTCTGTTAAGGTTTGATGTTTTTCGAGAAGACTTTGAATTAAATCATCTTGTTTTTCACGGATCTTTATGAATATTCTATGCAACATTCGCACGTGAGATTTTTCTTTACCTTTTGGAACTTTTGAATGGAGACCTTTTCGAAATGAGCAAAGTTCTCCCAGTTCCTGACCTAATCCGGTAAAGTTTCCGCACGTGATTGAATTAACTCAGTATAAAACCGGTGAAAAACATAAGGAATTATATGATATGTGTTAATTTATATATGAAACTTACTGTTATATGATATGTGTTAATTTATATATGAAACTTACTGTTATATGATATGTGTTAATTTATATATGAAACTTACTGTTATATGATATGTGTTAATTTATATATGAAACTTACTGTTATATGATATGTGTTAATTTATATATGAAACTTACTGTTATATGATATGTGTTAATTTATATATGAAACTTACTGTTATATGATATGTGTTAATTTATATATGAAACTTACTGTTATATGATATGTGTTAATTTATATATGAA
>NW_013665646.1:1546597-1551756 GCF_000517525.1 Limulus polyphemus | reverse complement strand
TTACTGTTATATGATATGTGTTAATTTATATATGAAACTTACTGTTATATGATATGTGTTAATTTATATATGAAACTTACTGTTATATGATATGTGTTAATTTATATATGAAACTTACTGTTATATGATATGTGTTAATTTATATATGAAACTTACTGTTATACAGGACCTTTGGATCTGAAGATCCTCGGTTGAGGGCCTGTGCCATGAGACATGGGATAGAATTTCAAAACACACTGACTACATGGTTGACTAATACGTTTCCATCTTCAGCAATTTCTGTCGTCAATTTATTATTGCTGTTGAAACGCCCAGTTATAGGCTAGAATTATTGAGTATAGTGACTGTGGAAGAAATCTTTGTTATCAGTAAATGTATTTGTGTGTGTGTGTGATTTGTCTTTTAGCACAAAGTCACACAATGGACTACCTGAGCTCTGTCCACCGCGGAGAATCGAACCCCGGACTTTAGCGTTAGAAGTCCGCAAATTTACCGCTGACCAATTACAGGACATCAGAACTTTTTTTTTATTAATAAAATAAGATAGTATATGGAATTTTTATATTTTATTTTGCAAATTTAGTGCAAAAACTCTACACTTCTTCCCCCATGTAAATCCTGCAGTAAATGTACAGTTACACGGGAAACAGAGAGAAGGAAGGAAAATCTGTGTTTATACGAGTAGAGTTTTTAATGTGCAAGTACCAACCTTTAGAAGGGCGACATAAAACAAAATCAGTTGTAAATCGGAATACAGTTTGAAAGGTTTACATACAACTAGAAAATAAAATATTGGAGTCTCTCTCTGAGTATGTTTGGTTTGCTTCAGAAGTTTCTGGCGAAAGCTATACAAAGTGTTATCTACTCATAACTGTCCTTATTTTTGAACTAATACACCAGAGTAGGACAGCTAGTCAACAGCACCCGTCACTGACTCTTGTCTGACCGAACAATAGGACTTGATATAATTCTTATAGTGAATTCGCGGCACCAAAGTACGTAGTGCTTTTTTTTTACGACAACGAACCGCGAGCCACGAACTCTCGAATTCACAGTCCGCACACGCTAACCACTAGGCCACGAACGACTTAATGGGCGTTTGTCAGAACAGATCTTAGATATGACTCCAGTGAATAACAATAAAACCTGACAAAATTATGTAACTGAATGAGTACCTTAGAGAGTAGATAATGGATCTTTAACGATTTTGATGGTTTAGGTTTCAGTTCATAAGGCGTTTGATTATTTAATTTTCAGTCCACGAGGACTTAGACGATTTAGTATCTAGTCCACAAGGAGTTTGGTGGTTTAAGTTTTAAGTGCACAAAGAGTTAAGTGGTTTAGGTTTTAAGTACACAAGGAGTTCGGTGGTTTAGGTTTTAGGTACACAAGGAGTTGTTTAGTATTTAGTCTACAAGGAGTTTGGTGGTTTAAGTTTTAAGTCCACAAAGAGTTACATGGTTTAGGTTTTAAGTACACAAGGAGTTCGGTGGTTTAGGTTTTAGGTACACAAGGAGTTGGTTTTAGTATTTAGTCTACAAGGAGTTTGGTGGTTTAAGTTTTAAGTCCACAAAGAGTTACATGGTTTAGGTTTTAAGTACACAAGGAGTTTGGTGGTTTAGTTTCTAATCCATAACAGTTTGATGGATGATGTTCCAGTCCAGAAGGAGTTAATAAGTGGTTTAGTTTTCTGTCCTCAATAAGTATGATGGTCTAAGGGGCACATAATGGTGCTGCCACATTGTCATTGTTATTAAGTCTAAACGATTAAACAGAGTTCAAATTGGTTTGATATATTTCATGATAATTTCCCATAGAACTGACAAAAAAAAAGAATTCTGAACTTTACAAATTAACAAGTATCGCGTACGATTCCTGCCAAATTCCAATGAAGGAGCAACTAAGACTTTGGGAGATGTAAACGCGCTTCGGCTTAGTTTTACAGAGCATCTGCCAGTAAACAGTATCTTGAAATGGAATCCTGTACGATCTTAATTTTCACTTCTTCAGAAGCAAATGCTAAATATATGGGACGGTGTGTCACTCTTTTTACCTACTTAACTGCTTAAACTCGGTATGTTAAGCCAAGTTTTTATGCTTTTTATTTTAGTAGATTATATTTCTCATAAAACCAATGATGATAATGAATTGAATATTGTTATTCTATATGTGTGGGTTATGTATTTTTTTTTATAAAATCAACGATGATAAAGTCAATGCTGTAACTAAATATATTTGCACTGAATGGTAAGATATTGTATGACAATGCATATGTTGTGTAGTGAAGAGTTAAAAAATCAAAACCTATAATTGTTTTTATGAATCTACAGGTCGTGCGTGAAGTATCATTTGTAGCTATAGCCAATCAAATTCACTTAAAGCTTCTTACATAATTTTATCGTTTATGTAAGTCATTCATATTAATGCAACGTTTTGAGCACAGTAGAACCGGGTTATTTACGGGGTTACCAGGTTTATCCGTGAACTATTTACTGATCTCATTGGATTTAATCGTCATGAAAAAAATATTTAGAAGCCAGTTTTTGTAATATTCCTTTCCATTCCTTCCACGCAGAAACGTGCATAGCTTAAGGACTAGCGACCTAAACAAATAAAAGCTTTAATTCCGTCAGTTTTCTTCCATTTTATCGTATCTGTCAACATGACCCAAATTACGATTATAATGTGCTCTGAATATAATTTGTTTATTCATTTGAAAAGCATGTTACTTTGCGAAGATCACGTGGCTGAATTTCTTATACAGCAAATTAAACTGAATTTACGACGGTTAACACCAACTTACTCATTAACCTAAGTACTTCTATGCAATGTCTTGTCTGCTCGTTTATTGTTAAGCACAAAGTTACACAATGAGCTATCTGTGCTGTGCCCACCGCGGTTTTAGCTTTCAGACTGAGAGGGCTCAATACAGTGTGTAAATTCTTCATACCGAAATCGTTGATCGATCTTCGACACCTTTTATTTGTTAGTTATTGCTCGTGACAGATGAACTTTATCACGGTATTGTTGCAGCCTTGACATAAAGAGAAACTTCCTTTCGTCATGCCCATGAAACCATTTTGTTCGTCGTCCCTTTTCTGGTCAATACATGTTGTAAACAAACGTGGAAAAAAAAGCAGTTGCTTTGCTTTGCGTATGAAACAAATACTGTTTTAACTCTCCTGTACAATAATAAGGAACATGGAATTAACCGTTTTAACTCTCCTGTACAATACTAAGGATCATAGAATTAACCGTTTTAACTCTTCTGTACAATACTAAGGAACATAGAATTAACTGTTTTAACTTTCCTGTACAAAACTAAGGAACATGGAATTAACTGTTTTAACTCTTCTGTACAATACTAAGAAACATAGAATTAACTGTTTTAACTTTCCTGTACAAAACTAAGGAACATTGAATTAACTGTTTTAACTCTTCTGTACAATACTAAGGAACATAGAATTAACTGTTTTAACTTTTCTGTACAATACTAAGGAACATTGAATTAACTGTTTTAACTTTCCTGTACAATACTAAGGAACACTGAATTAACTGTTTTAACTTCCCTATGTTCCTTAGTATTGTACATGTTCCTTAGTATTGTACAGAAGAGTTAAAACAGTTAATTCCATGTTCCTTAGTATTGTACAGAAGAGTTAAAACAGTTAATTACATGTTCCTTAGTTTTGTACAGGAGAGTTAAAATGGTTAATTCTATGTTCCTTAGTATTGTACAGGAAAGTCAAAACGGTTAATTCTGGAATTAACTGTTTGTATTAATAGTGCAGGTTATAGTTACTGTTCGCATTTGTCTTAAAACTGGAATGTAAATATCAGTGGGCCCAAGTTATGTTAACATTAGATTTTCCAAAATGTAAAAGCTGTACAAGCTCAGTCTGTTTTAAAATTAGCACAACCCTTCAATGAACAATAAAGGCACTGAACAAATACGCAAGTTCATGATTCACGACTAAACAAACCCATTTCACTGCCAAATAGAACCTTGACTCTTATACCACACATGCGTACTCAAAAAAAGCGCCATATTTTCATCTTTAATCATCCTTGAAGCGTTGAATCATGGTACGCCTCAAGCGAAGTGGAAAACTCGCCGAATTCGGCAGTGTGCGTATTGTGTTTGTACATTTACTGCTGATTTAAATAATACCATAGCAATGTACCAAACCCTGCATTTTATTACCGAGCCAAGCAGGTGGGCGTGGCTAAATGGTTAACGTGGCCAAACTGTGAATCCGACCATTAATGGCTCATGACCTGTTACCACACAAATGTGTTCCGCTGTTTGGGGCTGTGGGTGCGTTATAAGAGTGACGGTTAAATCCCATTACACAATCAGAAAATTGGCGGTAGGTGCTCTTGACTGGCTGCCTTCTAGTCTATTAGTTTAAAATTATAAACGATAAGGAGCAGATATCGCGTAATCTTCTCGATATATTTAAACAGTGGAAATCGAGTTAAAGTTTTAGCTAATTTCGTTTATTTGAAGCGGAAACCAGAAAAGTTAGATTAACTTAAAACCCGTATTTTTGTTTTACTTATTGTGTGAAGGTCATATGCTTCGGAGGCCATATGTGTTGGAAGTGAATCAAGAGAATTCCCCCTTACAAAGACAGATGGAAACTCGGGGTTGAAGTATACTTCATCCATAAAAGTTAAAAGTTTTATAATTGTGACGTCAAATTGGGACTATTTTGATCGGGGTGGGCGGGGGTGGCGGGTAATATATATATATAGGAAATTCAGGAAAAATCTTAAGAAAATTTTATTTCAAACATAATCATTGTAATGGACACATTACATAACCTTCTATTTTACACTTATGTAATATTAACTTACATGAAGTTCTCTAAGTACATCCTGAGCGGATATCATTCCCTCTAAAACAACTTTAAACTTCTTAAGACCTTATTAAGGCTTTAAAAAACCGTGGAAATATTTAGGCTTCTTTCTTCCCTGTAAAGGTGACTATATAGGGACGTACGTAATGCGTATTAGTTTTTGCTGAAAAACTTTGCCAGAGTTTGGCTTACTGAGCTAAAGGTAACAGGAGACCTTTCAAAGAAACGCTTAAAACCACCAAAAAGTCTCAATTAAAATGTGTTTTTAAAAAAAAGGCGGAAGTATTATATATCTAT
>NW_013665646.1:1541990-1545597 GCF_000517525.1 Limulus polyphemus | reverse complement strand
GTACATTTGTTGTTATGTTAAACGTATATTAAAGTTTTTCTTCATTACCCATTCAAGCCGTCTCTAAGCATTATTAGTCTCAAAGTGGGTTCCTCGTCATCGAATTTGTACTATATATTTTTTAGGAAATAACGATCAGTTTGAAAAGTTGCTGAAAAGAACAATGTATTTCGTTGCGCCTATTTAAGCAACTTAAATAATACTTAAAATTGTATTTTTTTATAATTAAACGTATTTTGCGATTAAAATATATGAAGCCTTTCTACTTGAAATGTAATATTAGTATAAATGATTATGCTCCCCCCCCCCCTTTCCACGGTGGCTCAGCGGTAAGTCTAGGGACTTATAACACTAGAAAATCAGGTTTTGATGGCGGTGGGCAGTGCACAAATAACCCATCGTGTAGCCTTGTACTTAACAAAAAGCAAACAAACAAAGTATAATGTAAGTCCGCCCTCTAACTGGAAGATCAAGAAAGACCTATTTTATATTAGCCTTGTAACCTAATTCTTTGTTTTACTGAAATATAGACACTTATTGTGATTTAACTATACTTAAGTAAAAATAGCACATGACAAAGAAGCCCAAATCATTTGCCATATGGATATTGTCTTATCTTAGAAATAAACTTCTAAGTTATTTTAACATTAAAACTTCAATTATTACGTTTGTACACCCAACTTATCAAAAGTAAGCAAAATGGTCATTTAGGTAAATAAAAAAACCAAAAAACTTTGGTCTTATTTCTTTTATTATAATTTGTTAATTTTGACCATACGTAAAGCTATGAGAAATATGTTCGTACATTTATCTGTATCTACTAAACTTCTGTGTTACACAAGATCGTGGGTAAGTTTGTTTTTGGTGTTGTGTTATATTTTTTACCTTCGACAAGCCCACCCGCCAGTGGCTCAGCGGTAAGCCTGAAGTCTTATAACGCTAAAAACTGGCTTTTGATACCCTTGGTGAGCACAGCACGGATAGCCCATTGTGTACCCTTGCACTTAACAACAAACAAACAAACAAAACCTTAAACAAGATTTTTTTTTTACACACCCTATAACATGTAAGACAAATATTACCTAATAAAAGAAATCAGTTAGTCCTAAAGTTGCAACTGATATTCAGTATATGAGTTGGAAGAATACATTACTTACAGTATTGAATGATGTGTCCGAAACGAAGTTGCAACTGATATTCAGTATATGAGTTGGAAGAATACATTACTTACAGTATTGAATGATGTATCCGAAACGAAGATGTTTCATCTATTGCCTCTTTCTTTACAGAATTTCCATTCGAAAATGATGTGCATAAGAACTGATTTTCATGGTAATTTCTGTCTAGAGTTTTTGTTGTTGTTGTTGTTGTTTCTCGGGAAAATTTTTATCAAAACATCTGGCACTCACGTTAGTAAAGAAAAATATGATTATAAAATTAAGAAATAGAAAGGGGGGGAAAAAGAAATTGAAAACAAAGCAACGTAATATAAGGACGAAGCAATTAAATTTTTTATCGAAAAAAATCTTACAAATGATATAATATGTTACGCATTGCATAATTTGTTTTTCTTCTTGGCCTTAGTTATTGGGTATTTCCCGAATGCTGTGGGTATTTTGTTTCTAATACACTAACACGCGTTTGCTATCTAGCTCAAAATCTGTCATCGAAGTTTGGTAACCGTAGGAAAATTGGTTACCAACTCGCTTAGCCTTGGGCAGGACAAGTCTCTCAAATGGCGCACGAACTAGACGAATCTGGAAACAGATCACGTGAGCAAGATGATGATGATGTTCCGGAGTAAAGGTAAACTTTGTATCACATCTCTTTAATTACATAGTTTCGTACTTTTTTTTTTTTTTACGTAGTTGTTTTTGAAAAACTTTTAATGTTCATAGAATATTAACTACTTATTCAGCAACGTTCGAGGGTAAAATACTAAGAAACTTATTATCACCAACATCCATACGTTTTCCATCACTTATATTATGATATGTTTGATGTTTATTGTTATTTATATCGCAATGATCGACTGCAAACAGGGCGTGGCTGGGTGTAATGGTTAACGTGCACCGCGGATTCAAGGTTCGTGGCCCCTTGCAGCAAAATCGCAAGGGGGTCATGAGTGACCTACAAGACTGACAGTCAAATTCCATTGTTCGGACAGACAAGAGTAGTCCAAAAGTTGTTGGTGTTGGTGCTGTTGACTAGCTACCTTTCCTCTAGTTATCAGAAAAAAATTAGGAACGGCTATACGCAAGTATCGCCTTCTATAGTTTGGCGCGGCTCCCCAGTGGCAAAGCGGTACGTCTGCGGACTTACACCGCTAGAAACCGGGTTTTGATACCCGTGGTGGGCAGAGCACAGATAGTCCATTGTGTAGCTTTGTGCTTAATCACAAACAAACAAATGGACCCATTTGTGCTAACATTGATCATTTAATTTTCAGGTTAAACTAAAATCAAAAGCAGTCAAAATATTTTCATAACCTAAAATATTTTTATGGAAGATTTTCTCATATGAGTTATGTTCGTAAAAGTACACTTCTATTACAATATTTGTCATTAAATGGTGTATTCCGAAACTGTTCTGTTTATATGTCACTCTTTTGTAAATGTTGACGGACTACCAGGTCGTGTAAATTAAACACAAACTGGAATTATCATAATGATACCCTAACGTAACAATTAACTGTAGTTTTGGCAATCTTTCGTGTGATATAGTGCAGAGTGAAAAAATAATAAAACATTTTAAGTCGTTCTAAACATAGCTGTTCGTGACATGAATTATGTACAAATAGAAATAATTAAAAGTTTAATTTCTTCACTAATAAGACTTGTTATTTCTGTATATAAATCAGAGTTTAGAAGAAAGAAGCTAATTCGAAAAGAAAATGATGGCCTCACTAATATATGAATAATAAAACATTGTTTACACAGTTCACACCCTGAATGAGAGTTCTGTAAACAAGACAGTTTCACATTATGTGTTATTTACACCTTGAATGAGAGTTCTGTAAGCAAGACAGCTTCACATTAAGTGTTATTTACACCCTGATTGAGAGTTCTGTAAACAAGACAGTTTCACATTAAGTGTTATTCACACCCTGAATGAGAGTTCTGTAAACAAGACAGTTTCACATTAAGTGTTATTCACACCCTGAATGAGAGTTCTGTAAACAAGACAGTTTCACATTAAGTGTTATTTACACCTTGAATGAGAGTTCCGTAAACAAGACAATTTCACATTAAGTGTTATTTACACCCTGAAAGAGAGTTCTATAAACAAGACAGTTTCACATTAAGTGTTATTCACACCCTGAATGAGAGTTCTGTAAACAAGACAGTTTCACATTAAGTGTTATTTACACCCTGATTGAGAATTTTACAAACAATCCAGCTTCACATTAAGTGTTATTTACACCCTGATTGAGAGTTATGTACACAAGACAGTTTCACATTAAGTGTTATTTACACCTTGAACGAGAGTTCTGTAAACAAGACAGTTTCACATTAAGTGTTATTTACACCTTGAATGAGAGTTCTGTAAACAAGACAGTTTCACATTAAGTGTTATTTACACCTTGAATGAGAGTTCTGTAAACAAG
>NW_013665646.1:1538872-1541108 GCF_000517525.1 Limulus polyphemus | reverse complement strand
TTCTACTGTAGAAAGTAACAGAAGGTTTTTCTGTGTTCAAAGTCTTAACTCTTATTTCTACTGTAGAAAGTAACAGAAGGTTTTTCTGTGTTCAAAGTTCTTAACTCTTATTTTCTACTGTAGAAAGTAACAGAAGTTTTTCTGTGTTCAAAGTTCTTAACTCTTATTTTCTACTGTAGAAATTAACAGAAGGTTTTTCTGTGTTCAAAGTCCTTAACTCTTATTTTCTACTGTAGAAAGTAACAGAAGTTTTTCTGTGTTCAAAGTTCTTAACTCTTATTTTCTACTGTAGAAAGTAACAGAAAGTTTTTCTGTGTTCAAAGTCATTAACTCTTATTTTCCATTTTCCACTGCAGAAAGTAAGTGAGATTTTCTGTGTCCAAGTCCTTAGGTCTTATTTTCCAGAGAGTTTAATTGCCTCACGGACAACAGCGGAGCAGACCGACTGCTTAACCCACAGATGGTCTCATAACCTCAATATGCAAAAGTCAGTGATCTCTCTCTTGTGATCATGTACCACTGGCCTTGATATTTGACATTTTACATCACTGATGTCCTATTTTCGAGGGCACTAGCTGGCCTCGTGATAAAGTTCTGGACTTTGGAATTGGCGAGCAAAGTATTCTTCCCCACTTTAAGCTGTGGATGCGTTATAAGAGCAGAGTAAATCTCTTAGCTTAAAGGGGAGGTGCAACCGGCTGGTTGCCTTCGCTGTGTTTAGTAGTTTAAAACTAGGGACTCTGGCAGATAGCTTTATCAGCTTTGCCATAAATACAGAACACAAATACCAATTTACCAAACAAGTAAGGGAATTCTTTAAGGTGTAGAACTGTACCTTTATTTGGTTTTTTTACCGACGAAAAAGCACACAACTAATGTTGAGGCATTAGCAATCTAGCTATGAAAGTATATTTTCATTGTTATAGCAAAAAATACTTCGTTCACAAAACCCTCCAGAAAACAACGTGGTGAATGTAAGTGTAATTTTGTAAAGGTATACCTTGACTTCTTGCCAGAAGAGGACGAGCACTGCGAGAAAATCCTGATCTTAATGTAGGATAAAACCAGGACAAAATAAATTACTGCTTAATGCCTTTTCGCTCTTAACCTATGACATTCTAGTTATTTTCCTTGCAGGTGCATAAACATGACTTAGATGAATTATGATTCTACTTGGCTTACTAAAAAGAACACAGAGTGAAAATACAATCTCACAATCAATTATCACTACATTACAGTGCTTTGAAATACACGTATTTTACTAATATCGTTTTTATTATTTTCATATAAAAGTTTCAGTGCCCCCGATAGCTCAGCGATAAATTTGAGAGGTTATAGCGCTAAAGTTTAGAGTTCGATACTCGTGGTGGACACAGCGCAGGTACCCCTTTCTGAGGTATAAAATCATTTTGAAACGAAAAGCATTCTCTAGTAGATACAATTATGTTTATTACTGTATGAGATATATTCGAGTTGCGCTTGCTTACCGCTAGGACATGCTGTACTACGAGATTTCTAATGTAACACTAACTTTAGACTCAGTTCAATAAGTTTTTTTGTTTAATTACACGATAATTTCTTGGAGTAATTGTCAGTAAAGTACGTTTACCGTGAGTCAGCAGTTTTACTACAATCTACCGTACGTGATTCAGAAACCTAAACCTCTTATGCATATAAACGCAATAAATTTAGTATTTTTCCTGGATGTCGAATAAGTAATGTTCATAATGACTCGGGCAACAATATAAAATTCTTTAGAATTTTAAACGAACACACACACACACACATACACATGTAAATGTGTGTGTGAAGGTGTTCATTTTCTTACAAAACTTATCGTCCCCCCAGCGAGACAGCGTAAGTTTAAGTGAACTTATAAAGATAAAATCCGAGATATTTTACTGTTGTTTTCGTTGAAAAAAAAAATACACGAAACATGCGTAGCCGGTATTGGGTGAGGAGGGGGTCGAACTACCACCCCAGTGTTATAAAAGTTTTCTGATTTTTTTTTAAAGTAACGTTAATTTTTATCTTATGTCTTTAAATTATTTGTGTTGGAAAAAAAAATACTACATTTTAGTTTGAAAAAGATCCTCTGAGCGGTAAGTCTCTGGACCTACGACGCTAAAAATCGGGTTTTCATATTCGTGGTGGGTAAAGCACAGATAACTCAAACACACATACGTCCCTTGGTGCTCTTTGATTCCGTTTCATGATGTAATAAAAGAATATAGCC
>NW_013665646.1:1525401-1538464 GCF_000517525.1 Limulus polyphemus | reverse complement strand
GGGCAGAGCACAGACAGCCCAATGTGTAGCTTTGTGCTTAACTTCAAAACAAAACAAAAGAATATAACAGTTTTGTTAATTTTAACAGCTAAAAGAAAACGTGCGTAACACAATATAATTTGCATCCTATAGGTCTGATTGTTCTTAAAGTTCAAAGATTCCCGTTGTTGGCTTAGTTGTCTTATTTTATCAGTTATACAGAAATCTGTAAAATGTTAAGCCAGTGTTCCGAACACCTGTAATGTAAATATACACGCACACGTTTAAGAACTACAAATGTATTAAATATTAATTTTTTTTTATACATTACTTAACTACTTATTATATATTATATTCTTATGTGTCTATAAATACGGATAATGTAGTTTTATTATTCACGTGACCGGAGAACCAGAGTTCAGGGATAATATTCAGAAATATATTCGTCATCTTCATTCAATGAATAGGTTATGTTATTTTCACACATCTTAATTTCAGTTCTGTAGTTCATTTGACTGAAGAACAGTTTTAAGTATAAAACTCGCCTCTTTAAATATTGGGGCGGTATTTTTAATAGTACATATGCTACTTAACATGATCATGGCCAGGTGGTTAGGGCGCTCGATTCGCAATCTGAGGGTCGTGGGTTAGAATCCCTTTCCCACCAAACATGTTCGCCCCTTTAAGCCATGGAGGCATTATAATGTGAGGGTCAATCCCACTATACGTTGATAAAAGAGTAGCCCAAGAGTTGGCAGTTGGTGGTGATGACTAGCAGCCTTCTCTCTCTTGTCTTTCGCCGCTAAATAAGGGACGGCTAGCGCAGATAGACCTCGTGTAGCTGGGCGCGAAATATAAACCATACATACAAACAAAAAGAATAAATTAAGAACGTAACTAAACCATTATATCGGGTTATTTCCAAGAATGATACAAGCCTCATTGAACTTTTAATTAAGTGATTAATAAAACAAGTTATCATCTAACATTATAAATATACATTGAAACGACGTGATTGGTTTATTGAACGTTATAGGTTTCTTCGCAATACACACATTACCACAAAAGTTGTGAAAAAATAAGAAATAAATTATCGAAAAATACTCAAAATATTTAGAAATATCGGCGGTAAGCTTGAGGTCTTATAACGCTAAAGTTCTTGTCCAATCAATGCGGGGGGACAAAGTAGAGGTATCCTATTATTATTCATATTTGTGCTTAAAAGTCAACATGTCTCCTTTTTAACATTCTGAAGCAATTTCAATGCAATAGATAATTAAACTGTATTTAACTGTAAACAGCAATGCTTAATCAATAGTAACTCATAAAATAATGGCGGTTAATGTTTACTCTTCATGCGACGATAATATAACGTTTCATCTGTATATTTGTTTCATATTGTATTTTTTACTTCTTTGTTGCGCCATCTTTCTTTTAATATTTAAATCACTGACAGATAATATACTGATTTAAAAATAATAATGTACGTCATAGAGTTTCTTACCTAATTATTTTTTTGTTTGTTTGTTTATTGAATTTCGCGAAAAGCTACACGAGGGCTATCTGCGCTAGCCGTCCCTAATTTAGCAGTGTGAGACAAGAGGGAAGGCAGCTAGTCATCACCACCCACCGCCAACTCTTGGGCTACTCTTTTACCAACGAATAGTGGGATTGACCGTCACATTATAACGCCCCCACGGCGAGAATGTTTGGTGTGACGGGCATTCGAACCCACGACCCACAGATTGCGGGTCGAGCACCATAACCACCTGGCTATGCCGGGCCCTTATTTTTTATCCGCTTTAAAAACATCGTCAGTTGCAGTAACAGTAAGGTTTGAATCTTTAAACTGACATTGTCAAAAAAAGAAAAGAAAGAAGAACGTCGAAAACTTATGCTATATACAATTCTGGCAATTCTCTCTATCATACATTATCTGTATATACTGTTGTCCGAATCTGGAAATCCCAAGACAATGCTTCCACCTGGCGGTTTGAATGTTACCGTGTTGAGAGCTAACTGTGTGAGCGTATAATATTAATGAATTGGATAAATTAATGTTATATATATATATACTAGAAAATAAGAGTGTGGTGTTCTAGATAACAATTTAATGTCGTACATTTTTACTTAAGTTTTTTTTTTTTTGGCTTGTAAAAATCATCTGATGATATATTTACAGTTCATAAACACGGAGGCTGGTGCAGAGGCTTATAAAAAAGATAAACTGGAAATCAGAGATAAATACGAAGGCTAATTCAGGAGCTTATGCAAATATAAATTAGAAATTAGAGATCAATATAGAGGCTAATCCAGGGGCTTATAAAGAGATAAATTAGCAATTAGAGATAAATACGGAAGCAAATCTAGGAGTTTATAAAGATATAAATTAAAAATTAGAGATAAATACCCAAGCTAATCCAGGGGCTTATAAAGAGATAAATTAGCAATTAGATATAAATACGGAGGACTAATCCAGGGGCTTATAAAGAGATAAATTAGCAATTAGATATAAATACGAAAGCTAATCCAGGGGCTTATAAAGAGATAAATTAGCAATTAGAGATAAATATGGAAGCTAATCCAAGGGCTTATAAAGAGATAAATTAGCAATTAGAGATAAATACGGAAGCTAATCCAGGGGCTTATAAAGAGATAAATTAGTAATTAGAGATAAATACGGAAGCTAATCGAGGGGCTTGTAAAGAGATAAGCTAGAGGTAAATACGGAGGCTAATCCAGAGGCTTATAAAGAGATAAATTAAAAAATAGAGATAAATACGGAAGCTAATGAAAAGTTGTATAATGTTTCATGAGTACTTCAGATACCATGTCAAATGGCCAACAAATCTTTCATGAGCAGAGAGCACTTTAGGAGTCGTGTCAGAAGGTCAACGGATTATTACCATTTCTACTTTCGATTAAACATCATAAGCTATGTTAGCCGTTTTTACGAACGTCGCTCTCGAGCGTCACAGTAAAAATATGGGTCAAGGTAAATCAGGAGTCGTCGTACATCGTTTTATTGTTTTGTTTGCGGCAAAGCTACTAAGACTATCTTACACAGTCCCTAATTTTGAACCATCCGCTAGATTACAGGCGTTCCCAACCAGGGGTGTGAAATGAAGATCCAGGGTGTGCGCGAAAGAGGCCTGTACAAGGTCCCCCCAAATGTCGCCCAAAAACAAAAATGTTTTCGAGCTAAAACTGTTCCTAAAGAAGTAGTGGGGTAAAGTAATAATTGTTTTTAACAAAATGGGTGAAGAGAAATAAAAATATCTTGACGAGATTGGTTGGTGAGAGTAACACGATTCCCCCCAGATTGGTGAGGAAGAACAAAATTGTACCCAACAGGTTGAAATTTTATGGAACAAAAAATACTGTTGTTGTTGGGGTTATACGGTGAAAGGGGCTAAAACTTTTACCACAGTTTAGTAAAATAATTCTTATATATTTCAATGAAACTTAGTTTTGTCTGTTCTGAAAATGCGCGTGTACCTTACAGTCTAAACGTGCATGTGCGTGCATCTCATTTCAACGGATGCTTACTCTAGTAGACGTTTTGTACAACATCACTGTAAAAGTTTATCAAAGTGTTTTTACAAGATCATTTATTGATAGTATTAAGTAAGGTAGAGCTTAGTCCTAACTAAACTAAAGCAAAAAAAACGTACACGTGTTACAGTGGTAGTTTATTTCTTTATCGTATATGAAAGTTGAACTAATACTAGGCCTAAGACAGATGGACTTACAGATTTCGGTGTCTGCGATTAGGATTATTTTCTATTATCTTGAAACATCTAGAAATATTGAATTTAAAGAAGTACTTTCGCAATAAAGATACTAATTTGACCGCAAATGTTTTGCGGGACTATGGTAGTTTTCAAATATAAAGTAACGAAAAATAGGAATTGAAAGTGAATGTTTTAATTGTACAAATCATTATGTAATCAATATAAAAAGAAAGCTTATAGATTGTATAATGCACTAGTATTTTGTATGTGGGCCTTTTGCTTCACGCGGAACATTACAATCTGTTTTCGTGCTGTCATACAGTTTATCAATTTATCAAATGTCCTGTATTACTCTCCACGTCACAGCCACGTTTTTTAGTCGCCTTTTATCACACTCAATTTTTGTTACATAAGATCATACAGCCTTGGTAGTATTCATATCTGATCCTTTTGTGGCCTAACTAACCACTAGGACACGCCTCGTTACGATAAGATTTGAACTATTTTATTGGAGGTTGAATTATAACTGCTAGAAACATAGAAGAAATATCGTCTGTGTTAGAAATACTTGGACTATTAAGTTATTTGAATTTTGTAATACTGAACCTGGCAAAGCATCATAATAAGATTGCCAATATTTTAACGCTTAAGTCTTTACCGCCAAATATGTTTTTTATTTTATTTTACTAATAACAATGTCTTCATATTACTTAATCAACACTTTATGTTAAGGCCTAAAAAACTGACACAAAATGGCATCCAAGTATTCACAAGGAATCATGAAAACGGATTGTAATATTTTTATGAGTTTAACACAAAATTCAAATACTTCCAGAAAGTGTTTGAAATGTATACAAAGGTTCGATAACAATATGAGAGTATGAATGGTTTCGAATAAACTTTTGAGCAAAAAACAGATCCCTTTTTAAAAGCATTCCAGTTTTGGAATACTTTTGGGCGTCCGTAGTTATTTTGCAGTGACCCACAATGGTATCTTACTCCAAACTGACTGAGATATATATAATATATCTCCATCTTTGTTTTTAAAGGAGGACATTTTTTTATAAAAACCTTAGGCCAGCTCATATATAATTTCATGATGATTATTTTGTAAATCAAGTTATAATCATATTAAACTGTATATTACCTAAAACAGTTGGCATTAAAATGCGATACGACAATTTAGAAAGTTCTACAGCATGTATAGAAGTATATTCTTCCTTGGGGTTAATAGCACCATCTATTAGTACTGTGCTTTCGTTGGTTTGTTTAAGAATTTTGGCGAAAAACTACAAAATAGCTATCTGCATATAGCCGTCTTAAATTTGATTTTGTTACGTCTCCGTTTCTTAATTAACTTTCCGTAACTTCGTTCCGACGAAACTTTAACGACACAAGTCTTTACTTAATAAAACTGGTTTATTCTTTCCGAATATAACTTTACGATACACTTAATTTCAATATTCGCGCTAAAACAAACACTATAACGAACGAATGTTAATTTCAACAATACCCTGTGACTGCAGTTCAATTACTCACCATCTACACACACTTTACATTACCGTCACGTTGTCACCCTCTTTTATATACCAGACTACCCTCTATCTAGTAAATACTAGAGCATTCGCCAATGTACAGGATAGTTCTAGAAAGTAGAGGGCGTGAGTATCACGTGATCTCGATGACGCAACAATTTGATAGATTGAAGGACAGGCAGCTAGTCAACAACACCCACCACCAACTCTTGGGCTAGCCTTACCTGACAAAATAGTACGAGTTGATCGTCACTTATACAATGCATTCACGATCCAAAGTGCGAGCGGGTTTATGCGGCAACGGGATTCGAACCATTAACCCTCTGATTCACTGTAGGGACACGCTAACCACTAGGCCACTCCCGAACCAGAAAGCGAAGTTTTGTTTAACGTTTATCCCCGTGTTTTATTTTTAGGCTATTCATTTTTCGAAGCCCGCAGATAACAAACTTATAAAACTATTTTTAAAAATTGAAACTACACCAAACTATTTTGTGGTATCTTACTGATTCGAACCAAGCTCGCCAGCCTGGCATGGCCAGTTGTTAAGGGCGCTCGAATCGAAATCGCGGGTTCGAATCCCCTTCCAACAAACGTGCACGCCCTTTTAGCAGTGGGGGAAGTTATAAGCCCACGAGTTGATGGTGTGTTGTGATGACTAGCTGCCTTTCCTCTAATCTTTCACTGCTAAGTTAAGGATGTTAGCGCAGATAGCTTTCGTGTAACTCTGCGCAAAATTCAAAACCAAACAACCAATACCAGCATAAAAACTGAAAGACGTAGCAGAGCTGTTGTAGCTCTACAAATCTTAATATAGTATCAAACAATTCGAAGGAATTAACCAGGATCATATTTTAAAGAGAGAGAATTTAAAACAAAAATATTGGAAACGCAGCTAAAAACGCAGATGAAAGAGAAATATGTAGCGTTCGCCGTTGAACGAAACTGTGTAAATCAATTGTGACAAGTAAACAAACGATGTAGAATAACAAGTGTTTGTCGTTTATCAATAATATCACGAGATATAAGATTTGTTTGTAATTTATGTGTTTGTAATTAAGCACAAAGCTACACAATGGGGTATCTGTGCTCTGCCCACCACGGGTATCGAACCCCGGATTATAGCGTTGAAAGTCCGCAGACATAACGCTGTGCCACTGGGGGGGGGGAGATATAAGAATATAAAAGTTTGCACGTTTTCGTCGACTCTTTTTGTGTGTATAAAGCACTAACTGATAACTAAAATCGGGTGTTCGTCAACTGTTGTTGCTTTTAGCCTAATCATTGATACTACGTTACAACATATGTGTTTGTTGTACTAGCTGTATAACTTATTCTGAACAGTAAGGTTTCATGAATACAGAGGTTTGGTTGACCACACTATGAATGAACAAGTTGTATATATATATATGTGTCTGTGTACGTGTGTAACGCCGCCATAGATACATTTGTGGCTAGGGAAGTATGTCACAGCCTTTCCAAGGACGAGAATTCGTAGAGCCAAATAACACAACATTTAGATGAAGGTAGGACTTTCACAGTTCTCCATAGCGTTTATAACAGAAATGGATTCCAAAACCACACCTCAAATCTGTCCAGAACATTCCCTTCATTTGCTTAGAGAATCCTTCTATCATCAAAAGGCCATTGCTAAGAAGCTGAACACGCTTTCTGGTCCGTTAATAAAATGATAAACAAGGATATACGTTGACAAAGTCTCACAGACTTCCAGACACACCTCGAAATCAACAACTGTTGTCATAAGAAAGACGACTGAAGAAACTGGGATCACAATAATCCCATTTGGCCATATATCTATTAAGCTTTCCCGATACAAAAAACCAATGGACTTACGTGTTTTTGACCTACTTAAACATAGTCTTGGAAGCCAACGTCCGCATAGAGTAGAGACTCTTTGGAAAGTTAGTACGTGTGGTCTAAGATTGACCTCTTTGTCCTTCATAGAGATTGCCTCAAAGAAAACTGTAGCATCAAATAATAGTGCGCAATCATTGTTTTAAGAAGGAGCAATGAAGAAAGGGCAATAAGTAACACACGAGACCTCAATAGCCTTAGTCGATGACTGAGTGAAACGTGCACTGTGACTAAAGTTTACAGACGGCTTGAACAGGCAATGAAAGAAACTTTATTACAAGTAAACATATGTTCATACGTTTCAACAATCATTTCTCATCATCAGGTACAAGCCATCTCCATACTTTATTTTATAAAAGTTGATTCCTCACCATCAAATTTGAATGCATTATTAATATTTCATTAGAGGCGTTTATCAAAATTTCTTACACTACATTTGAACATTGAAATTTTTTTTTTCGAAATAATCACGTTTTAAACCCTTTATACGCAGTTTGTTACAGGTTTACACTAAAGACGTTTCACCTTGTGTGCATGTAAAGAATTAGGCTACGAATCGCTACGTTGAAAGATTACTTTAGATAAGCATGGCCATCGAAACGTGGAAAATATATGTTTTAACTTTAGATAAGCATGGCCATCGTAACATGGAAAATATATGTTTAAACTTTAGATAAGCATGGCCATCGAAACGTGGAAAATATATGTTTTAACTTTAGATAAGCATGGCCATCGAAACGTGGAAAATATATGTTTTAACTTTAGATAAGCATGGCCATCGTAACATGGAAAATATATGTTTAAACTTTAGATAAGCATGGCCATCGAAACGTGGAAAGTATATGTTTTAACTTTAGTATAAGCATGGCCATCGAAACGTGGAAATATATGTTTTAACTTTAGATAAGCATGGCCATCGAAACATGGAAAATATATGTTTTAAATGAGTTTTGGAAAAAAAAAATCTTAATATCATTGCGGATCGTTATTTTAAAGCATGTAAACCATGACAACTTGAGTGACCGGTTGGTTAATAGTTTTTCTGTTTGTTATATTCTTTTATATTCTAGCCATGCGATTATCAAGGCCACCGTACTGGTTGTACTTGAAGATGTAAGTATAAACACGACTACTAAACAGCGCTAACCGTTCTAAGATTTCGTTTTAGATTAAACAAGAATTCAAATAACGACTTTTATATTTCACTTCACAGTAGAACGCGTAAATAAATATTATGTATACTTAATGAAATTATTCAGAAATAATAGAGCCTTCTTACGTGAGGATCTACTGTAGAAAATACACAAACCTTCGACGATCTTTCTTAGTGCATGTTTGTTGGTTTCTTTAGAGCAAAACTATACAATGTGATTTTGTAAGTCCGTAAATTTAGGGCGCTCAACACGCAATCTGCGGGTCACGGGTTCGAATCCCCGTACAACCAAAGATGCTCGCCCTTTCAGCCGTGGGGGCGCTATAATGTTACGGTCAATCCCACTATTCGTTGGTAAAAGAGTAGCCCAAGAGTGGGCAGTGGGTGGTGATGACTATCTGCCTTCCCTCTAGTCCTACACTGCTAAATTAGAGACGGCTAGTGCAGATAGCCCTCGGGTTGCTTTGCACGAATTTCCAAACAAACAAAATCGTTCACCCCCTACAGACTTGCGGATCCTTTTACGTTAACAAGGTAAACGACTCAAACTGTCAGATGTGCGACATACTCTAATTTAGAAACGTTACACGTAGAAAGACCAGTACGTTTCGATTTAATTTTTTCCCAATACTCAAAACGTATTTAATTGTAATGTATGTGTGAAATATCAGTTAGGTGTATAAGATGTATAAATGTTTTACACATTACCAGTTGTGTATTTACATGTTCACATGAAAACAAAGTACTGCAGAAATGATTCTCACATGAAATAGCAGAATTTGGGTAGCATGTGATTATGAATTGTACATTTAATGATTTGTTGTTGTTACACGTGTTACGAAAACAGCAATCTTTGTAATACACTTCCATTATTAATACAACAGTCTTTGCTAACATGTGTTCTTATCATACAGTTATCCCTGTTAATACACACATATTATCATTATACAGCATTCCCTAATAATACAGTTATTTCTGTTAATACACATGTATTATAAATACACAGCAATCACTGTTATTACGGGTATAAGCATATTGTTAGACACAAAACTGACAGATATGGTGGCGTTTTTTTGTCAGTGGTTGCGAAGGGAATACAACAGTGTTGCATAGACACATTAACAGAAACGATGATAAAGTTGTATCGACGCGTTGACCTATGTGTGAAACGTGCAGCGCAGGGTTTCTCAAAGTGTGGGTCACAACCCCCAATGGGGTTGGGGAAGGTTTGAATTTGGGTTGTTTGTTTGTAATTAAGCACAAAGCTACACAATGGGCTATCTGTGCTCTGCCCACCACGGGTATCAAAACCCGAATTCTAGCGTTGTAAGTCTGCAGACATACCGCTTGTGCCACTGGGGGGCAAATTGGAATTATAAACGTTCTGGAATACACTATATTTTTCTGTAAAACGTACAGAAAAAATGGAAATAAGTTGTTACAATTTATTTAATAAGAATAAAACAAATAAAACTATAACATTTTTTTTATATAAAACATCGCATTTTAATATCCTTACGAATTGGGATTTTTTTCATTAATAGCGTAACACAAGACATAGCAGCGTAATTAACTGAAATATGTGTAAACAGACCTCCGACTAAGAAAAAATACGCTAAAATAGTGGCACAGCTCGCATGAAATGTGTTAAGTCACAGTTCTCTTTCCAGATCCTTTCAGTTGCCGTAATAGAATCATTATAGTTTATTAATTCAGCGTGTTGTTGTATCTCTAGCCATTTCACTAATGAAAAGTTTAATAAAGCATTATTATTAGAATTTCTCGGAATTTTTTAAACGTAAGGTCGCAGCGAAATTGGTATATCTAAAGATTGCGCCAAGGAAAAAAAAAAGATTTGTAGCCAATGGTGTAGTCACTGTAGTGTCTATCAACTGACCTACATCATGCTGTACGTGATAACAGTGATGCTACCTCAGGTAATAAATACCTGACCCAGATTCTCCATTACCAGAAGCAAGTTCGAAACAAAAATAGTAACAACTGTTCAGCTGGTCAATGGCTTAAATTCAATTCTATTTTCTGAAGAGAGAGAACCAGCTAGCATAACAGCCGGAGGCAGCAAGAAGAACTGGTGTCTTCTTTGTCTCCTTCTAGCAACCGTGGCCTACTTCAGTACGTGCGTGACCTTTCGAGAACATCAACGTTTCGAGTCAATTGAGTTAACTGGTCCGTTGATATTTCACACATATTTAATCTAGACGAAATGTAGATAACTCACAATTTTCGCTGGTGCATGCTTTGGTCAAAAATTTCCTCATTTTAGTACTGGCTGAAGGTATGTGTTGTGACACTACAGGAAATCCTCCTATCGGTAAACGCAATCGGCATCTTGTATACGGAATCTTTTGTTTTTAATTAGATCTCGCGTTTATGTATCAAATCAACATTTCTTCTGTTTTCCTGAAATAATTTATTGCGTTCAGTTTATTTAAGAATTTAATGGATAGATGCCGTGACAAACTTTACTTACTTCAATCATAGGTGGCGTTTCGTGTATTCATTGGGATTGCGAAATAAAGATGTAGGAAAGGTGGGGCGTCAGCGGGGGGTGGGGGGTTGCTGTTGTAATAAATATGGCTATTCGAAACTCAAAAACGAGGGACCATTGTAAGCAGTTGTGTGTTTGTGTGTGTGTACACAATATATCTGTAGCACACGTAAAAGTAAATACTTTTGCGATTATAAAAAGTGGAACGAAGTTTGACATTGTTGAGGGAGTATCCTGTTGTCGCTTATCTTCCCTTAAGTAGCATCAAGTAAATAATCCTCAATTTGCACAGGTTTCCACATTGAGGAAAAAGACGTTGGTAACATTTCTTGAGGCTTATGATTCATCGGTTTCATGTTGAGGAGAAATATATTAGTATTATTCCTCGAGGCTTATGACTTAGCTTTAGTCTAACTAATGATATCCCCCCATACACCTAAACACACACGGGTGGGTTAGTGGTTGTACATTGAGGATAAAGCCATTAGTAGCATTCTTCGAGGTTTATGATTCAGTTTTCGTCTGACTAATGATATCCCCCCCCCCCTAGTGGGTCAGCGATTTCATATTGAGGAGAAATATATTAGTAATATTCCCTCAGGCTTATGATTCAGTCTTTGTTTGTCTAATCCTAGTCTACCCCGCAAGTTTATGGACTTACAACGCTAAAATCGGGAGTTTGATTTCCCACGGTAGACAGAGCGCGGATAACCCGTTACGTAGCTTAGTGATAAAACAACAACAACTATACGTTAAAACATAAGTAAATTAGATCAACCTTCTTATAATGTTATAAGAAAAATCATTCTGTTGGGCCGTCGTATAATCTATAAATCAAAGCGCAATAAAATAATTTATAAGTACATTCGAAAGTAATCAGTTCCAAAAAAAAAAGTCAACTGTAATTTAGTCAAACATAAGTTTTCCAAACTTAGTTTATTTGCAGATCGAACCCCGAAATTTAACATTGTAAGTCCGTACATTTACTAACCACCTAAAACATTTAGAGGATATGGCAAAATGTTAGGCAGACAGAACACGTGTTTCCAGCTAGATTTGTATTTGTGGAATGTATAAATCTTTCGGCAGACATGGCCAGGTGGTTAGGGTGCTCGACTCCCAATCTGCGGGTCGCGGGTTCGAATCCCCATCACACCAAATATGCTTGCCCTTTCAGCCGCGAGGGCGTTATAATGTGACTGTCAATCCCACTATTCGTTGGTAAAAGAGTAGCCCAAGAGTTGGCGGTGGGTGGTGATGACTAGCTGCCTTCCCTCTAGTCTGCGAGAAATTCAAAAACAAAAACAAACTTTTGGCAGATATTTACGAATTTCTAATTTGTTTATATTACATCGAAACAAATGTAACAGAAAATATGTATACATCAGAAAAGTATACATCATATTAACATAACATTGTGTAGTGGTATTGGCGTGGAGTCTTTGTGAGAGAAACTTTACAATAACAACATAAAATCGCGTGTTTGATAAAATGCTTCCATTTCTATTAGAGTTTTTTGTTTTTGTTTCAAGATTTAAGTATAAGCATCACTAGTAAACAGGGCTAGTCGTCTTCAAATTTCATTTTAGATAAATCAGAAGTTTAAAAAATACCGTTCATATTTCACCTCACACTAAAACATTATATTTAAACGAAGTACTGAGAAATAACAGAGCCTCATTAAAATAAGAATCCGTTGTAGAAAATATATGAATGGCTTGAGACTCTCAGTGGTCCCTCCAGTTTGCATGTTTGCGTTGTCTACAGTGAGGAATCGAAACCAGGATTTCAGCGGTGTAAGTCCGTAAACTTACCGCTGACCCGCTGGGAAACCTGGTTATTGAAATAGTTTTGTTACTAGATTTTCGTGTGCAGCGACTCCTGATGGATGGATGCAATCCAATCTTCTTCTCAAAAAATAATAATAATAATGTGTGCAGCGACTCCTGATGGATGGATGTAATCCAATCTTCATCTCAAAAAACAACTTGTGTGCAGCGACTCCTGATGGATGGATGCAATCCAATCTTCTTCTCAAAAAATAATAATAATAATGTGTGCAGCGACTCCTGATGGGTGAATGCAATCCAATCTTCTTCTCAAAAAATAATAATAATAATGTGTGCAGCGACTCCTGATGGATGGATGTAATCCAATCTTCTTCTCAAAAAATAATAATAATAATGTGTGCAGCGACTCCTGATGGATGGATGTAATCCAATCTTCATTTCAAAAAAAATAATAATAATGTGTGCAGCGACTCCTGATGGATGGATGT
>NW_013665646.1:1517658-1524519 GCF_000517525.1 Limulus polyphemus | reverse complement strand
GCGCCCCCACGGCTGAAAGGGCGAGCATGTTTGGTGTAACGGGGATTAGAACCAGCGACCCGCAGATTGCGATTCGAGCGCCCCCTAACCACCTGGCCATGCCGAGTCTTAATTGAGTACTAAATTGGTGTAGATAAGATCAAACATCTCACCTTTTTTTTTAAAAAAAAAAGGAATCTTCAGCTATCCAGTTCTTTTAATGCCCTTGTCAACAGAACACAAACCCATCACGGTTGTTTTGGTTTTCATAGCTTCATTAGTGTATATCCAGTATTATGGAATTTGTAGGTAAAATTTATGTTATATTGTTAACATTTGGTGATGAGTTGCAAGCGGTATGCAGCAAGAAATGTAGTCTTTTGATGGCAAGTTTAAAGGCTTATGACGTTAATTTAGGATTCTATCTCCGTAGTAGATACAGCGCAAATAGCCCAATGAAACAGAGCACACAGGCTATTTTTTAAGGGATTCCATTAAAGTATATAAGATCAAACAGGCAATCTTTAAACATCATAATAGACCATATTCTGTACAGTTCTGTAGTAGTAGTAGTGCTGTAGAAATTCTTTGTGTGATAAAGTGTTGAAAAATAACAGGGATTTTGATTTTTTTTTTTCGTGTGACGTCACTTGATGATTAAAACCTAAAGCTAGTCATTTCAAATTTATTCTTCCCACTGAGATGCATATTACTTATTGAATCAAATAAAAGCATAAGCCTGGCAAGTCAGAACACCCAGTATGAGCAGGTACTTCTTTTGTTGCTAAATTTTCCGCATAAAGTTATTAGCAATTAAAGTAATCTTTGATAACAGAGGAAACTTCCCCTTTCTCCTGTGGATCAGCAGAAAACCAAGAGCTCTTCAGGCTAAAAGTCGGATATCGATACCCGCGATGAGTACAGCACAGATAGCCCATTGTGTAGCTTTATGCTTAACTACAAACCTTTTTTTTCTTCATTTAGCATCAATTCATATAGTTTGTCCATTTCTCTCGACTCGCAATCATAATACAACAGTTCACGAGCTCTACAACAATTATAAACATCGCTAAACAATACTTCATACCTCTAATCCTATACATAATACAACAGTTCACGAACTCTACAACACACAAAGCACAAGCCACAACAATTCAAGAAAGAAAATAAGTCAGCACAATGATCACAACAGAAATTAGATAAAATACATGGAGTTGGCCCTGAGAGGGAGATAAATAATAAGTAAGCAACAACAAAATACAATAGTCGAAACATAAAATCAACGAGAAGAATACGAATTACAATAACACAGCAGGGAGAAAGAGGACAAATAGAACCTGACTCTCCTGGGTCTTCAAGACCTAAATCCCAATGTCTGCCTGCGAGGACAGAAAGGTTTATTCTTGTTATCGGGAAAGTAATGAATATAATAAAATGTCAGAAATCTAGCCTTGATGTTTTGCAAAATGTAACACCAGGAGGAAAATACTGCGAAATGACCAACTTGTTTATATGTTTGTTTTCTTTTGTCCCTCGAACAACCAACTTGTTTATATGTTTGTTTTCTTTTGTTTTTGAGGTAAGCACAAAGCTACACAGTGGGCTATTTGTGCTATGCCTATTTCGGGTATCGAAATCCGCTTTGTAGCGATATAAGTTCTTAAACTTACCGTTGAGCCATCAAGGATGACTTGTTTGTATATTTTTCTGTTGTTTTTAAGGTGAGCACAAAGCTACACAATGGGCTATCTGTGGTGTACTTACTGTGGGTCTCGAAACCCTATTTTTATCGTGATAAGTCCTAAGACTTACCACTGAGCCATCGGGAATGACTTGTTTATATACCGTTCACTACCAATGAAGGAGGAAGGTCCACATATTGCACCATATTGAGTCCTACTTATATTTTTTTCCCTGCTGCCACGCTTAGTAGGATGAGATAATATGTTTATTTATCTATTTTGTAATTCATAGGTTACTAGGAACTTTGTACCCAAAAAATGCATGGATCGACAAGCAGTTTAGTGTATGAATACTTGCTGAGGGGGGTCTAAATGAACCCCCACAAGTGATTCTAGGATGAATACAGAAATTTGGTATATATCTTGAAAGTTATAATAAACTAAGTAATCAAGCCTCATAATTGTCCACATGGCAGTTAGGCCTCCAGTGAATCAGCGATAAGTCTGAGTGAGGGCTTATAACACTAAATATCTGGTTTCGATACTAGATAACCCATCGAATAGCTTTGTGCTAAACGACAAAAAAAAATACTGACTACTTGTTATTTGAAGTTTGCTTCTCATTTAGCAGACTTAAGAGGATCAATATCAAAACATATATGTGCGCATGCTCAAGTTTCACGAATCTGAATAATTACTGATAACATTATTAACTATCAATTAACCTAATGATGTCTTCATTTTATGGTTCGTGAACCAGTTCATGTAAATGTATATTAGTCTGTCTAAACCAGTAAGTCTCTTCAGAGGTACCCAATGTTTCTGTTTCTCACAAACCAGACTTAGTGTGGCTTAATAGTTAGGGTGTCAGGTTGTATATCCGAGGGTTCAGCGTCCCATTACCTCAAAACATTTACGATCTGCACTTTGGCGTCGTGTGTACATTATAAGATTGACAAACAAACCCACTTATTTAATTAGAGGATCCCAAGAGTTGGCGGCGGGCGCTGTTACTACCTGCCTTCCCACTAGTCTATCAGTTTACAATTAGGGGCGACTAGCGCAGATAGTCCTTGTGTAGCTTTAGGCAAATATCCAAAGTAAAAATAGCAAGAGAACCATTTGGTTGGCCCGGCATGGCCAGGTGGTTAAGGCGCTCGACTCGCAATCTGAGAGTCGCGGGTTTGAATCCCCGTCACACCAAACATGCTCGCCCTTTCAGCCGTGGGGGCGTTATAATGTGACGGTCAATCTCACTATTCGTTGGTAAAAGAGTAGTCCAAGAGTTGGCGGTGGGTGGTGATGACTAGCTGCCTTCCCTCTAGTCTTACACTGCTAAATTAGAGACGGCTAGCGCAGATAGCCCTCGTGTAGCTTTGTGCAAAATTCAAAACAAACAAACAAACCATTTGGTTCTTCATACTCGCTGTCTGAGAAAAAGTAAAAAAGTAAATCCGCCCTTCATTTTTCAGAAAATTGTCAACTCCCCTTTTTAAACTCGTGTAAAGTTCTGGCCTCCACTTCAGCCGAAGGCAACTCATTCCATAAGCCAATCCCTTTATTATAAAAATAGAACTTTTTTAAATGGAGTCTAGCCCGTCTTTGCCAAATCTTAAACTTATTTTTTTTTAAACTGTAAAATATATTTACATTATTTCATAAGTTATATCCAAATCAATTCACCAGCTACTGATACTATTGTGATATAAACTGGTGCACTCACCTTGGGATGTCTTGTTTTCTAACAAAACCTGGTCGCTTTTCTATGGATGTTATTTTTCTTTTCAAGAAAACTCTTTACACCTTTCAGATTTGGATTATAGTCACCTGCGTTTCCAAATCCTTTCGTAGATTTGAAATTTAGTTATTTGTCTTTTGACAGAGAATTTCATCAGGTGATACTGTAAATAAGACAGGTGGGGATCTCAACAGACGGCCAGCGATGTACCCAATGCTCGTGCAACGAAGGCCGTCTCAGTTGGGCAGCGTATTGATCAGGACGTGAACGTAAGAGTCAATGAATGGAAAAAAAAAATAGGCTAACGGTCTTAAAAATAGGCTAACGGACTTAGTTCATTCACTTCCTGACCTAGCAACAAGGCTACCTTGTCCGACATTTAATTAGGCAAAGAAACCCATGTTGGTATCGGTTAAGAAATAGGCAATTCAGGTTTTCGGTCACGAGCCGATTGCCAAAACGTACGCGTAACTCAGAACTATGAAATAGATAAAACACATTCAACACAAACATAAAAATTGTAATTTTGCGAACATTTTCTGAACGATTGAAACCGTCTTTTAAGCCTTGTTCTTGCCATAATAAGAAGATTGAACCGCGGTTTTAAACTTAAGATAATTTACGACAATTACGGTACTGATAGAAAACTTTAAAGGTTCTTAAGATTATATTTATGGCTTGATATCCATTTATTGTATACTCGAGACATAACTTCCCTTTACTAGAATATATTTCTTTCTTAGTTTTGCTTCTGTTGTATATTTAGGACACAATTTCCCTTTACTATATTTCTTTCTTAGTTTTACTTATTGTATAGTTAAGATATAATTTTCCCTTTACTATGTTATATTTATTTCTTAGTTTTTATTTTATTGAATAGTTAAGACATAATTTCCCTTTACTAGAATATATTTATTTCTTAGTTTTGCTTTTGTTGTATATTTAAGACATAATTTCCCCTTTACTATGTTATATTTCTTTTTTAGTTTTTATTTTATTGTATATATAAGACATAATTTCCCTTTACTAGAATATATTTCTTTCTTAGTTTATATTTTATTGTATATATATAAGACATAATTTCCCTTTACTAAAATATATTTCTTTCTTAGTTTTGCTTTTGTTGTATATTTAAGACATAATTTTCCTTTACTATATTATCCTTAATCTCGCTTTACTGTATACTTGAGATTGAATTCCATTTTGTTAGATTATATTTATACCTTAATCTGGATTTATTCCAGTTACTTAATTATATCTATGCCACAATTTTACTTGACTAAATTTCGATAGAATGAAAACAATCAGGACTCTCTTATATTCTTATAGACATTTCTTTAAGCTCGGAATAATTTTTGTGTTGTTGTGAACGCCTTAAAGCAGACAACTAAGTGAATTCTATACAAACATAATACGCTAATATTAAATTGTGTTTATTTTATTCATCCTACAATTCACTCTATGCCTTACATAAAAACACTTTAAGATTATAACGTACTGTATTATCCTAGTATCAAATGAATTAAAGCAACGAGATGCAGTTCCATTCGCAGCAAGATAACTACTTTCAGGTGTGTTGTTAACAGATATTTTGTTATTGTTATATGCTGTGATGCTTTATTACCCTTGTTGTTATTCATGAGGTGTCTGGACAACTGATTAAGTCAGAACGTTGGCCATCATATTAGTTTCGGCAGTGGAGAATAAGCTCCTCCCATCAGCTGTATTCTGGTCCAGTGTGTGTGTGTGTTCTCCAGCATTACAGAACAGAAACTGTGAGTAGAGGTGAGTGATGTACCTGACTTTAATAAAGCACCACTTGTTTGTTTGTTATGAATTTCGCGCAAAGCTACACGAGGGCTATCAGCGCGAGTCGTCCCTAATTTAGCAGTGATAGACTAGAGGGAAGGCAACTAGTCATCACTATCCACCGCCAACTCTTGGGTTACTCTTTTGCCAACGAATAGTGGTAATGACCGTCACATCATAACGCCCTCACGGCTGAAAGGGCGAGCATGTTTGGTGGGACGGGGTTTCGGACTAGTAACCCTCAGATTCCGAGTCAAGCGCCCTAACCACCTGACCATGCCAGAGTCTAAACCACCACTATCAGGTATGAGAAAATATTGTTCATAGTTATTCTAATAAGTCATGCCATTCCCCTTAGTAGTCGAGGATATCCATGGGTATAACCCCGTGAGGAAGAGATCATCCCCCTTATTAGTCGAGGATATCCATGGGTATACCCCCGTGTGGAAAAGATCATCTCCCTTATTAGTTGAGGATATCCATGGGTATACCTCTCTGTGGTCCTTCATATTTGTAACCAAGTTTTCGTCCGTACCTCGTTCTGAGCCTTGAGCTTGAATTGACAAAACAGTGTGACATGGCTTTCCCCACACTTCAATCACAAATGTATCAAAAAATCTGTCAGATGTTTATTATCATTTATTATAAAAGGAGAAACTGAGTCAGCGGCTCGTTGGTTCATATATTTCTTATGGATATCTTGTCAAGTTATTATTTGGGAATACTTTGAAGGTGGGCGAGTTGACTGTTTTTAAGAGGGAGACCAAATGACTTCTCACATCAGAAAAACTGATGTGGGAACTAAAGATGGCTCCACAGGTCCATAATGATTCATCTTTCATGAAGGAGTCTACTCTATTTTCTTATAAGTCATCCTAGAACAACAAATCCTTGACTGTTGAATAGCCCTTTGTAAAAGTGGTTGGTGTTAACTTTACCCTGGAGAAGAACTACTGGAAGCTGGTACGGCACCTTGGTGTGGGAAAATCCTATCCAGAAATAGAGTGGCTCTGTTCTGATTTCTTGGACAGGCACAAACAGATCAACACCCGTTGCTTAGAGGAATATTTTTCCTACAGTAAAAACATAAAAGAATTATGTTTTCTGAAAATGAGTGAGGTGTTGTACAATACTTTCCATTCGTTGCTATTTTGGTCCTGTTCTCCCAATACGAACTCAGAAGCATTGGATTATTTACAGCATCTTTGGTCAAGCAGTATGTATTAACTTAATTAAAGAACACGGTGTCTACCAACCAAGGAAGCTTCCCAGATTGAATTTTATTTTAAAAAAATATCAAGAAATAGAGACCTGAGACTTAAATAAATGATCTTCTGTGCGGGTTTTTAAATTTTTGTGAAGAATATCGAAAACTTTCTTCAAAACGTTATGTTGTTTGCTGTACATCGTTTAAAAGTCTTGTCGTTATAAGATAAAATTTCCTCGGAAAGGATTATAAACCAAATATATAGGTACTGAACAAGTCTTTGACGCCAAGATTCCATCTGCGGCTGAACTCCACTACATTAGCATATGCATGTTTGTTCTTATAAATTGATGCGTTACGTTTTAATATTTATTAATGATTTGTTTTGTTTTTTTGAATTTCGCGCAAAGCTACACGAGGGCTATCTGCGCTAGCCGTCCCTAATT
>NW_013665646.1:1516391-1517648 GCF_000517525.1 Limulus polyphemus | reverse complement strand
TCATCACCACCCACCGCCAACTCTTGGGCTACTCTTTTACCAACGAATAGTGGGATTGACCGTCACATTATATCGCCCCCACGGCTGAAAGAGCGAGCATGTTTGGTGTGATGGGGATTCGAACCCGCAACCCTCGGATTGCGAGTCGAGCGCCCTAACCACCTGGCCATGCCGGGCATTTATTAATGACGAGCTATTATAAGCAATTGTTAATAATGCTCAATGTGTGGCGTTCTACCATTCATCAATAACATTGCATGTGAAGAGTCGGGATTTAATGTTATTATTCTGCATGTGAAGTGTTTATACCAATTGCTATGCAAGCACACTCCAATGTTTAGAATGTGTGCTCATTTTGTGTAGTCTTGATCTTGTAGTCGCTTTGCACTCACCAAGCAAAACAACACGCTCCAGCACAAGTCATAGCTACTGCCATCTGTGAGGCTTTAAAACTAGCAAATCGAAGCTATATTTATGTATTAGAAATCTAAGCTATTAACTGGAGTTTACAGCTGACCATGAAGAGGAGTGATACTTATTGACAATATGTATGGAAGACATGTCCTCAAAGTTCTTTTAAAACGAACTTACATTTCTTTATTTATCAAAAACCATCTATTCAGGCTCGTGAGTCAATTCAGTGATGTTTTAAAACTAGTAAATCGAAGCTATATTTATGTATTAGAAATCTAAGCTATTAACTGGAGTTTACAGCTGACCATGAAGAGGAGTGATACTTATTGACAATATGTATGGGAGACATGTCCTCAAAGTTCTTTTAAAACGAACTTACATTTCTTTATTTATCAAAAACCATCTATTCAGGTCGTGAGTCAATTCAATGATGTTTTAAAACATACTTTAATGATTATATTTTCCATCGAATCCCATAACTGTTTAAAAAACTCAAACAAGATAATAAAGATGGTTGCGAATATCAGATACAATAAAATAATAACTATGACGTAAACAAGATGGAGTAAACATTAAGATGTCATAGGAAACAAAAAAGAATCATGCATGAGAAAAACACAATAAAGTTAAATGCGCAGTACAACAGAAATTACGGCCCGGCATGGCCAGGTGGTTACGGCGCTCGACTCGCAATCTGAGGGTCGCGGGTTCGAATCCCCGTCACACCAAACATGCTCGACCTTTCAGCCGTGGGGCGTTATAATGTGACGGTCAATCCTAGTTATTATTTTTTTTAGATGAGATTGGATTGCATTCATCCATCAGGAGTCGCTGCACACATTA
>NW_013665646.1:1510779-1516370 GCF_000517525.1 Limulus polyphemus | reverse complement strand
TTATAATGTGACGGTCAATCCCACTATTCGTTGGTAAAAGAGTAGTCCAACAGTTGGCGGTGGGTGGTGATGACTAGCTGCCTTCTCTCTAGTCTTACACTACTAAATTAGGGACGGCTAGCGCAGATAGCCCTCGTGTAGCTTTGCGCGAAATTCAAAACAAACAATAACAGAAATTATAAAATCTTCGTTAGGGAAAGGAAACTATTATTATGGTTGTTGTTAAACACAAAGCTGCACAGTTGGCTAAATGTGTTCAGCCTATCGAAGAGACTTAAACTTGAATTTTGATGTTTTATAAACCGTCAAACTTACCGTTGAGTTATTAATGGGAGAGAGGCACTACCATTGCAAACAGTAGACTAAAGAAGATGAAAGACTGGTGCTGATTATGGTGTGAAACATTACTTGCTGGTATTAATACAATAAATACCAATAAACGAGCATTTAAAAATGGCAGTTTCAAGATGTTAACATCTCTCGTCGTGTCAATTCGTTGTTTACCAAAGAGCATTTGTTTGAGCGTTAGTTTTAGAGTAAAACCACATTGGGCTATCTGCTGTGTCCGCCGCGAGGAATCGAACACCGGATTTTAGTGTTGCAAGTCCGTAAACTTATCGCTGTTCTATCGAGGGATCTAGACTATAAAAACTCAAACAAATTCACTTTTAACATGTTTAACATGTGAGATCCGGCTTTTTAGGAAGTTGTTGCTATTTTGGTAGAGAATTGATGGTTTCATCACTAGGGTAGGGGGGCTGCTGGTAGTTGCAATATATATTTACCATGGTAAATCTCAACGCAGTTATAGGACGGTTTATTTATTACATATTATATCTCTTCTTATTATCCTCTCCTTCACTGGCTTTCGACCTGGACCCCCTAACCACTCTAATAATTAGAGTAATAGATCCATTACGCTGACCAGAAGCGTCGCTGGGTACGTAAAAGATTCAGGGCTCGGGCCCAATATGCGCGGGAATTTTTGGCGATTCAGTTTGATATCAATCATGGCTTTCAAATCCGATTTTTCAAGACATCCAATTGGTGATTCGGGGCACTGTCAAATAGAATCGGGGCACGGGCCCCGTGCACCTAGCGACGCTTTTGATTTCTCCGATACTGTACATACACCAAACAGAAGTTACGAATTCGCAATACCTCACGGATACAACGAATATCGCGACAATAGTCTGGTTAGAGGCTAGTTAGTCTCTGTCTTTTGACATAGAGCTTACCAAGGCTTTATATGCACTATAAAAGTTTGACAGATCTAGAAACTGGTCGAGTGAGTGCGCTTACGTGCAATCAGAGAGAATAGGTGTTGACAAACACCCATAACTCAAGTCTCTACACAACATTCAAAATCGCACCTGCGATTATTTTTGCTTATAATAAGTCCCATGAATGATAAATAAAAGGTTGATGTCTAATTTCAAGAGAACACCTATTACTGTAACACGTATTATGTTTGACAAACACCCATAACTCAAGTCTCTACACAACATTCAAAATCGCACCTGCGATTATTTTTGCTTATAATAAATCCCATGAATGATAAATAAAAGGTTGATGTCTAATTTCAAGAGAACACCTATTACTGTAACACGTATTATGTTTGACAAACACCCATAACTCAAGTCTCTACACAACATTCAAAATCGCACCTGCGATTATTTTTGCTTATAATAAATCCCATGAATGATAAATAAAAGGTTGATGTCTAATTTCAAGAGAACACCTATTACTGTAACACGTATTATGTATGCCTATTTTTGTTGCAGGTGTCAGTATTAGTTGTTTATTCATCATCATCGTTATTAGGTGTTCAAATCACGTTTCGTGGAAAGCAAGATGATAAATTTGTTTGTTTTTAATTAAGCACAAAACTACACAATGGGCTATACGTGCTCTGCCCACCACGAGTATCGAAACCCGGTTTCTAGCGTTGTAAGCCCGCAGATATACCGCTGTGCCACTGGGGGGGGGGCGAGTTGATAAAACAGCTTACACTTGTAGTATAATTTCTTGGTAAAAAGGTAGAGTATATTAACTGGGAGGAACGAAATCCAATTTAAATATCATACAAAGCATCATTTTTGTTATGTTTATTTGTCAAGTTCCTCTATGTGCCTCCCTCCCCCAGTGGCACAGCGATAGTTCTGCGGACTTACAGCGTTTCGATACTCGTGGTGGGCAGAGCACGGGTAGCCCATTGTGTAGCTTTGTGCCTAACTTCAAACGTGGTGGGCAGAGCACAGATAGCCCATTGTGCAGCTTTGTGCTTAACTTCAAACAAACAAATCCTCTATGCTCAGACTAAGCTCGTTTTTGACGTATATTTTTAATATGTTTAAACCCTGTTTTATCTCAAGTATAAATTGCGGGTAAGAAAAATCTTCAGAACCAGTTTTAATCATCAGGATTTCACGTACACTGATTCTTGTTAATCAGGATTTAACATATTCTGGTTCTTGTTCACCAGGATCTTGCATACGTCGTTTCTTGTTCAATAGGATTTTACTCATACTGGTTCATGTTCATCAGGATTTAACTCTTACTGGTTCTTCTTCATCAAGATTAAACATATATTGGTTCTTGTTCATAAGAATTTTATACTCACTGGTTGTTGTTCATAAGGATTTATACTCACTGGTTTTTGTTCATTGTGATTTAACATACATTGGTTCTCGTTCCTCAGTATTTCCCATACTCCGGTTTTTGTACATCAGAGTTTAACATACTCTGGTTCGTGTTTATCAGGATTTCACTTATGCTGGTTATTTTTCATCAGGATTTTACATACGTTCGTTCTTGTTCATCAAGATTCAATATACGTTAGTTCTGGTTCATTGTGATTTAACATAGGGTAGTTTTTATTCATCAGGATTTCATATACGCTGATTCTCGTTTATCGTAATTTAACACACGTTGGTTCTTGTTAATAAGGATTTCATATACTCTAGTTCTTGTTCATCGGGATTTTAAAATACTCTAAGTCTTGTTCATCATGATTTTACATACGCTGGTTCTTGCTTATTAGAATTTCACATATGACATTCTCCGTTCTTGTTCATCAGGATTTAACATACGGTGATAGGCTAGTTTTGGAAACCCTTGTATGGTCTTTTGGAACAGTTTTTTTTGCTCTATTGTCAAAGTTTAAACCGTCAAATAGTGCAGTGTTTTCTGCCACGTTTTTTATTACTTATTTAAAAGTTTATGAGGCAGTCTTTTTACCTCTATTATCGCAAGATATACCGCGTTGGAATTCCTGTCTTGAGTATTTAATTTGTGTATTATCTTTTGCCCTCCGTTAGCTCAATGGTTAGTCCCAGAAGTTGACCACAAATTGTACACCTGTAAAAATATTTGTACAATTCAAAATTCACCTGTATAAGTAAGTTCAAGGGGGTAAATAAAAAAAAACATATTTAACATTATAAAATTCCATTCCAGAGTTGATAAATAAATGTGTGTTCTAGAATATTCTTTATTTTTGGATCATTCGTTACAAGGCCTGTATATTGTTGTTGGAAGTTAAGCATAAAGCTACACAATGGGTTATCTGTCCTCTACCCATCGTGGATATCGAAACGCGGTTTCTAGCGTTGTTAGTCGACAGACATACCGCTAGGGGGCAGGCCTGTATATATGAGGTGCGATATGGCGTGATGTGTTAAAAATGATAAAGTTAAAATATAATTATGCAGTTGGAAAAAATCCTTAGAAAAAACTCTGGTTAGTCTGAAGACTTATAACGATGAAAACCGGGCTTTGATACTCGTGGTGGGCACAGCACAGATAGCCCATCGTGTAGCTTTACGCTTAACAAGAAACAAACAGTTCTATCTTTTGAAATGGAGCACAATTTCCAACTTATTTTTTGATGTGGTAAAAACTCTTTATTTTTTATTCACAGCTATTACAGCTTAGGTATTTTACCTTTCCGAAACATGTCTAAGCTTGTAACCATTCTTTGACGTAAGGTTAGTGTAATGTCTCTCAAAAGACAAAGAAATATTATGTTATGAGTACAACTACCTTATAATTGAAATTAAACTAAAGTGGTTTCTATCACTTATCTCTGAGTGTGTTATCTGATTAAATAAAACATTTTCATCTCGTTTTCTTCCCTTGACTTGTCTGCATTTTGGGAATATTAGCACCTTCTTCTCGTTTGTATTAGAGTGTCATAAAAAAAGAAAAATTATCGTTAGTTTAAATTAAGTTAATGACATTTTAAATTAACAGTATTATTACTATTCGTGTATCCTGTTTCTGTAGCTTTGTTTAGGGAAAAAGAAGAAAGAAGAAAAAGAGTACGTTAGTTGTGAAAATTTTACGTCATTTAGACAAATGCAGAAAAAGTGACAATAACGTTTACGGCGCCATCTAATAAACATAATGCCAGTGAAAACAATATTTTCTTTTCAGCCAAAATTGAACTTATGACAACCGAACACAATTTTTAATTAATTAATAAATATGCTGTTATTGTTTTTACAGTTTCAAAATCTTGAAAACAGGTCAATCTGACTCCGAACTGTTAACTTAAAGAAACATTCGTTATATATTTTTTTTAAAAATCACCCAATTCCTTCCAATTAAACCTCTACCACAGAACCTCGCGATATTTTTTTATATGAATTGTTGTTTTACCAAAATTACTTATTGCTTTTAATACCAACCTTAGTTTGTCATTACGTATAATAGAATAGCTTAAGATACTTACTTTTATATCTATCTTTGAGTTTTCATTGAAATATTTAGTTCATTCTAGAAACACTTTCAATTCTATTATCATTCTCCATAACAATGTGTACGTTTTAACAAAATATTATTTAATTATAAGAAGTTACGAGCGAAAGTTTTTATTAAGTGGTGATGTACTAGAACTCAAATATGTGCTAATTATTAATGTTTCTATATAATTGTGCTGTTGATGTAATTAGTTAATTTCTAAATGTTCTATGATGTCACAATTATGGATAAACAAAAAAAATCATATTCATTATCTCTGTGATCATTTAGTTTATAATATTGCTGAAATGAAAAAATACAAACAAGAGAGAAAAGAAATAAATTCTACTTTTAGTTCATCAGGAAAATGAATTATATTAGTAGCTAAATAATTCTAATAATTAAAGTATTTTAGTGACCACTGAGCGACAAAATTAAACTATAAGAAAGTGATTTCATATATATTATTTATTTACCCAGTTTATCTATTAAACAATAGATGGCGCATAACAACTGTAGCTGACAAATTTTTACTGTTTCTGATATTTCTATGACCAAAGATTCCAAAATTTTTAGACAGTGAGTAAAATGAGTAAGGAATTCAATGGATCATCAGTTAAGGTATCCAAATGATGGATTTCATTCGTTTTCTTTCATTTCTACTACATAGATAGTTTCTTAAGTCAAAACTGTAGTCATACTTTCAATGATGTTAGAATCAGTAAGTTTATCTAATTTTATTAGACGTTTTTCTGTTCATAATACCTGTTCCCTCCCATCTACATACATGCTCGCCCTTTCAGCTGTGGGGGCGGTTATAATGTGACGGTCAATCCCATTATTCGTTG
>NW_013665646.1:1508657-1510392 GCF_000517525.1 Limulus polyphemus | reverse complement strand
AGCCCTCGTGTAACTTTGCGCGAAATTCAAAAACAAACCACGTGATCTCTATAATACTAGAAGTATCATTTATCGAAAAACTGTCGTTTCTATCCCAAACCCATGGAAAGTAATTTAGTAGTATTCATGAAATGCTTTGTTATCAGTTTTTTGATACCATTTATCAGGAACACTGATTTAATCATATTTGTTTAGTTTTAATTGTTTTTCCTTGACGTTTCTATGGTTACCAGTTGTGTTTGTTAGGATCTATTGAAATTCTTCAAGAAACGTGGTGGTATTTATCAATTTGTTTACAAAACAGTTTCATTTTGTTTACTAGCTCTATCATCGATAGTCATATTACAACGGTCAATAATACTACAAACGAATCGGAAAACATATACTCTTAGAGTCTCTGAAACTAGCCTCCTGTAACCAATATTTTCATTTACGGTTTATTCGCAATTCAAATCACTTGGAGGACTTATAGAAGATGAGAAAGCGTTACCTAATGCTCATACTGTGAATATTTAATTTTTCGTCTTGGGGTTTGTAGCATTGAGGCACAAACGTAGCAGTTATTTGTATTATCTAATGAAACATAAGGAATAGTAGGTCCAGATTTTCCGTAAAAATTAACTTATGTGGAGTTGAACTTACAATCAACGAACTACGTAAAAGAAGAATATATAGAACATACTGAACATATAGGGGTACCAAAAAGTACTTTTCATTAACATATAGAAGTACCAAAAAGTACTTTTCATTGACATATAGGGGTACCAAAAAGTACTTTTCATTGACATATAGGGGTGCCAAAAAGTACTTTTCATTAACATATAGGGGTACCAAAAAGTACTTTTCAATTACATATAGGGGTGCCAAAAAGTACTTTTCATTGACATATATTGGTACCAAAAAGTACTTTTCATTGACATATAGGGGTACCAAAAAGTACTTTTCATTGACATATAGGGGTGCCAAAAAGTACTTTTTCATTGACATATAGGGGTGCCAAAAAGTACTTTTCATTGAGATGTAAGAAATTTAGTCTGGTGGACGAAACGTATTTTTTTAGGGAGAAAATGTGCATAAACAAAGGCCGTAACTAATTTAACTTCATAGGAATCAGCAGGGACGCCATTTGGGAAGAGGCAAAATGCAGTTGCCCCCCACCACCGTGTTTCTATTTCATACCACTTTTCGATTTTAGGAGCAACACACACACGTATCTAAAATGTGTAGTTTGTGTAACCGGTTCCATTTAACGACTTCCCAACCTGTGCACATAAGTCCCATAATTTCCATCGCTTCGTGATGCTCTGCCTCAGCGGTAAGTTTGCAAGCTCGCTCTCGTTTTGTCCGGTTTTGGTACCTTTGTTATAATACAATTTATAAAAAAAAAATATACGAAATAATCACGCAAAATTTTTCCCATACTAAAGAGATTTTTTTTATTATTTTATTTTTGTGTGCGCAATGACCCCAATTCTCTGTTCAAGTAATTTCGACTAATACATAACCTTGGGCGGAATGAAGAGTTGTATGTGTACAACGACCCCAATTCCATCTTCAAGTTATTTCGACTAATATTAGGTCGTCAAGAAACTAATGTCGCTTTTTTTAAGATGAAAAAATCCGAACAATATATATATATATCAAAACTAAACATTTATTAAATGAAATAGTCTCCATTCTTATCGATGATTCTTTTCCATCTTACAATCAAGTTGTTAATGCCTTGATTAAAGAA
>NW_013665646.1:1502992-1508612 GCF_000517525.1 Limulus polyphemus | reverse complement strand
TGATGGTGCCATATCTGGAGAATATGGTGGGTGAGGGAAGAACCTCCCAACTCCATAATCTGGTGTTGCGTAAAACGTGCCCCATGTGGACGTGCATTGTCGTGGAGAAAAAGAACACATTTCCGATTGATGAGTGAGGGAGGGCGTTTCTGAAGAAGAGCTTGATTTAAACGTTCCAGTTACTGACTGTAGATCTCTGCATTGACAGTTCGCTGTGAATCGAGGAATTCGAAATGAATTATCCTTTGATGTCCCACCAAATGCAAAGCATTACTTTCTGTGGATGGAGTGCAGGGATTGGGGTCCGAAGTGGTTTTTTTTTAGGTACTGAGCCATTGTTTTTGGCATTTAATATTCGCATAGATAATCCATTTTTCATCACCGGTGACAATCCTGTCAAAACATGGTTCAAGCCCATTACGCGCCAGAAGAGACAAAGTAACATTCACACGCTGGAAGAGATGATCATCCATTGGAAAGCTCGTGAAGCACCCAAACACCTTCTTTATGGAGTTTTCCCATATTCCTTAGATGTTTACGTATTATTTTATGAGATACATGCAATTTCAGGGCCATTTCACGAGTGTATTGCCTTGGGTTGTACTCAACAAGCGTCTTCAGAGCACGAATATCAATTCCAATATGTCAGCCCCTACCATCACAGTTTTTAAGGCTAAAGTCACCTGAACGAAATTTGCTAAACCACCGTTGACATTTACGAACGTTCAAAACATATCCATAAACTTCTTTGATATTCTTTGTGGCTACAGAAGCGTTGTTTCCCTTCTTATATTCAAACAGCATTACATGCCGAATGTGTGTCTCGTCGTGTGCCATCACTATAAGAGATTAGAGTATACTAAACTTTACGTTTAACTATAATACGTGATGTACGTTGTTTGGGGGGGTGGTTAATGAAAGTATTCCAAAAGGCGACATTAATTTCTTGACGACCTAATACATAACATTGGGCAGGATGAAGAGAAACACCAATTTCTGAAGATTCCCGGTTATCTTAAACTTGAAATTCTTAAATTTAGGGCTTACGTTTTAAACCCTAAAACAATTATCATAGAAGAAGAAGAAGAAGACCAAAATCTCAGTTAAAGTTGCCCCTTACTGAAATGTGAAACGGCGCTTCTGTAAAGCAGAGGGTCAGAGGGCTGCATGAGGGCCTTATCTATTCCAAGATAGGAGATTCTGTAAGAGGAGCACTCCGACAGAAAGTGATTTTAAATACTAATCAGCTAGCACAGATAGCCCATTGTGTAGCTTTGTGCTTAACTTCAAACAAAGAAACAAACAATACTAATGAGCTAGCACAGATAGCCCATTGTGTAGCTTTGTGCTTAACTTCAAACAAAGAAACAAACAATACTAATGAGCTAGCACAGATAGCCCATTGTGTAGCTTTGTGCTTAACTTCAAACAAAGAAACAAACAATACTAATGAGTTATATTCGGAATAGATATGTAATTTTTTTATCATTCATAGTATAAAATTTTACATGTATATTTTTTAGCAAATCTTTCCAAAGAAAATTACTTATTATATTACTATTTGTTTGTAATTAAGCACAAAGCTACACAATGGGCTATCTGTGCTCTGCCCACCAAGAGGATCGAAACCCGGATTCTAGCGTTGTAAGTCCGCAGACATACCGCTGGGCCACTGTTGGGGGGGGGGCGTTATATTATTGAAGAAAGGCATAATACAAAAGAGATAAGCTACACTCAGAAAATTGTCGAGGATACAATTATACAATAAGGGTAGTTACAGCCATGATAAATCAAAAGCCGTAAGTTTCAGATGTTTGGCAGGATATTTTAAGAAATTCAAGCACTGTATTGGTCTATAATTTACTACAATAGGTAATGTAACTTGTACGTGTGTGTTGGCCTACTAAGTTACTACAATACGTAGTGTAACTTGTACGTGTGTGTTGGCCTACTAAGTTACTACAATAGGTAATGTAACTTGTACGTGTGTGTTGGCCTACTAAGTTACTACAATACGTAGTGTAACTTGTACGTGTGTGTGTTGGCCTACTAAGTTACTACAATACGTAATGTAACTTGTACGTGTGTGTTGGCCTACTAAGTTACTACAATAGGTAATGTAACTTGTACGTGTGTGTTGGCCTACTAAGTTACTACAATAGGTAATGTAACTTGTACGTGTGTGTTGGCCTACTAAGTTACTACAATAGGTAATGTAACTTGTACGTGTGTGTGTTGGCCTGCTAAGTTACTACAATAGGTAATGTAACTTGTACGTGTGTGTTGGCCTACTAAATTACTACAATACGTAGTGTAACTTGTACGTGTGTGTGTTGGCCTACTAAGTTACTACAATAGGTAATGTAACTTGTACGTGTGTGTTGGCCTACTAAATTACTACAATACGTAGTGTAACTTGTACGTGTGTGTGTTGGCCTACTAAGTTACTACAATAGGTAATGTAACGTGTACGTGTGTGTTGGCCTACTAAGTTACTACAATACGTAGTGTAACTTGTACGTGTGTGTAATGGTCTACTAATTTACTACGATAGGTAATGTAAGTTGAACGTGTGAGTGTGTATTTAATGTAACAGAAAAATTACAAATGTCTCAAACGACTATATTTGTAGAATTTCAATGTTATGAATTATTTGACATTTTGTCATGGGATGATGCTACGGTGATGTTTTGTCATGGGAGGATGCTAATGTGATATTTTGTCATGGGATGATGCTACGGTGATGTTTTGTCATGGGATGATACTACGGTGATGTTTTGTCATGGAATGATGCTACTGTGATGTTTTGTCATGGGATGACGTTACTGTGGTATTTTGTCATGGGATGATGCTAATGTGATATTTTGTCATGGGATGATGCTACTGTGATATTTTGTCATGGGATGATGCTATGGTGATATTTTGTCATGGGATGACGTTATTGTGGTACTTTGTCATGGGATGATGCTATGGTGAACATCACAGTAGTATCATCCCATGACAAAACATCACAGTAGCATCATCCCATGACAAAACATCACAGTGGCATCATTCCATGACAAAATACCACGGTAATGTCATCCCATGACAAAACATCACAGTAGTATCATACCATGACAAAACATCACAGTAGCGTCATCCCATGACAAAACATCACAGTAGCATCATTCCATGACAAAACATCACAGTAGCGTCATCCCATGACAAAATATCACAGTAGCATCCTCCCATGACAAAATACCACAGTAACGTTTTGTCATGGGATGATGCTACTGTGATGTTTTGTCATGGGATGACGTTACTGTGGTATTTTGTCATGGGAGGATGCTACTGTGATATTTTGGTTTGTGATATTCATACTAGACATGTGTATGACTAACTATTGATTGAGTTTGTGACGTCATAGCAACTGTAAATACTCGCAAGAAAACTGAAATTGATAGACTGATTACCCTCGTCATTAATGCCTTGATCCTTGACTATGACAAGAAAGTTAATTCAAAATCCACACGACAAAGGTCAGCCTGCATCAGAAACAGAAAACTCAAAGATTTTGTTACTTGCTTCTAAAACGAGGTTAAGAGCATGGATACTTTTTAAAGGGGCTATAAACAAATCGTCTCGCTGTGAATTGGTTTTCTTTGTCTCATGACTGAGAAACAACCCTGATGGTATGAAAGTTAACGATTCTCTCTCTCTCTTTTTAATTCTGAATCCAGATTTGAAATCCTTTTGATATCTGGAATCTGAATTGCCCACCAGCGTGTCTACATTCGCAATAGTTTTTAGCGTATGAGGGATTAAAACGTTTTCCCCAATCCAAAATCCCACACAAAACATGGTAGTGGCTGCACATGTTATACCAGGCAAGATCTGCTTCCTCAAATCTAAATCTTTATTCTTCGCGAGTTTTGTCGATAGAGATGGCCATGGACAGAATGCCCAATCTTTGTTCTGATGGTTTGTGGTCACAGACAAATACTCGTCAAATCGCTTGTAGGAGTTAGTCTGGTGTGTGTGAAAGATGAGATGGCATTAGTAGTAACAATAGAGTTGTAGCAAAACAGCATGAATAGCAAAAGTATCAAAGCCAGTAGCAGTGGTAGAAGCACCAGAGCAGTCAGTGGTTTTATCTCTGTTTAAAACCAATCAGGATCTAACATTGATAAGCACTTTTTTTTTATTTGAACAATCATTGTAGGCCTGCATCAACACGTTTACTGTTTTATGCAAGAGTAACACAGTCCTGCCAACTCCCTAACCTTCACATCTTCGTAGCCAATCACTATTGAGAGTCGAGTTATTTTGACAGTAAAGTGTGATTTTTTTTAAGGTTAGCAGAACGAGCCCGAAGTACAACTTGTTTTGAATTGTTCTAATTCGAATACCCGAAACTGTAACACCATTCTATATCCCTCATCCAAGTCCCTGAATTTGATCTCAACTACTCCCAGACTGGGTGTTAAAATATCACTTTTAATTGTGTTTATTGTTTGTTGTTGTTGTTTTGTTTTGTTTTTTGACATTTTGACACGGAAACAGCTGCAGACAAAATAATAGAATAATACAACTTTTTCTGGTGTTAAACCTGACACTTTTCTAAACTTTTTTTCCCCAAAATATATAGTATTATTTTTTGAATTTATTTTTATTTAGCGTGCTTTTGTTAACGACATTTGATGCTTATTGCCTAACATAAGTATAAATTATTTATATCACAAAGAAAATTATTATCAGAGCTCTGACCACAAACAACTCTGTGCCAATTATACGTATTACTGTTGCCCTTGTCAGAAAATAAGGACATCAATTGCTAAGGAATTTTACGGTTTTACGGGCTTACATAATTTAGCCCTCAGGTATCAAGTATGATCCTGCATGATTAGTGAATAGTCTTTCCTAGAAAAAAAAAATCGAAATGAAAGGAGGGCGAGGTAAAGAAAGTAAATGATCACAGACATGTTTGCTCCTCCCCCCACCCAGATATCTTTCAGTGCGAAACTGGTAATCCACGCCACGAGTTTAACTTTCTTAATCATTCATGTAAATTTCGTCCTCTTTTCTTATCCCATTTTTTTTCGTGTAACTAGTTCGTAACCTAAAAATACTGAATGTTTCATGTTTTATGGAAGTTTGTCTTCGAAACTCACAAGTTGAATAAAATGTTGTAATGTTTTTAGATTTTCGTAAAAGTACAGTCGCATATTTTTTACCGTTTGAACCACATTCATTAAGTAAATTTTTAACGTTTCTGTTTACATCAACTGAAAAATGAAGTTTCTGTAATATAATGTAAACAATTTGATTTGGAGTATTTTTTATTTGTTTGTAGTTAAGCACAAGGCTACATAATGGGCTATCTTTGCTGTGCCCACCACGGGAATCGAAAACTGATTTTTAGCGTTATGAGTTCGCAGATATACTGCTGAGCCACTAGGGGTACTTATTATGATTTTTTTCCCGTTGATGGATGATTTAAAATTTTTAAGAAAAGTTTCATTTCTTGAATTAGGTTATGATTGATACTAACATTGGAATAATAAAACCGTTTCCTTTTTCAGGGGCCCGGCATGGCCAGGTGGATAAGGCGCTCGACTCACAATCTGAGGGTCGCGGGTTC
>NW_013665646.1:1495207-1502314 GCF_000517525.1 Limulus polyphemus | reverse complement strand
GGTGATGACTAGCTGCCTTCCCTCTAGTCTTACACTGCTAAATTAGGGACGGCTAGCGCAGATAGCCCTCGTGTAGCTTTGCGCGAAATTCCAAAACAAACAAACAAACCTTTTTCAGGGGGCTTGTGACGTCATGTGTGTTTATAGGGGAGAAAATGCTGAGACACAACCAAGCAGATATATATTGTTCTTAACTGAAACAATGCGGTGTTGATTAGCATTATTACACGAACATCGGTCATGTATGTGTAAATAAATTATGTATCCACACTTTACTCTCCATTTGTTTTCAAATGTAAAATATCATTTACAGACGAATAAATTTGAGCACCAAGTAGAATCCTGGTGATGTCGTACTATGTGTGAAATAATTACGTCTTGTGGGTGATATCACACAATCAAATTAGGTTGTTTCTCTTCAACTTTTGAAACATCGTCTTGCCTATAGACCTAACCTTGGTAATAACACCTTCAATTATATAAAGACAAAGGCTCGCACAGAGTAAGTTATCTAATTATATAAGATTAGTTTAACCTAAATCTTACAATAAAACAACACCTAGGACTACCTAAGAATAAAATTGAAGGAAAATATATTCCATAAATATTCCAAGGTCGCTAACAGAAGAAAGCAAAGCATTATGTTTTAAATACACTCTTTTTGTAAAGATTCAAAAGTCCAATTTAATTCTACATTTACCGAGAACTTCATTAGCATTTTAAACACATCCTTCTAAACTACTGCTTGTGGGTCCACGACTTTGTTAATTACAGAGCCTCTAATAACATACGAATCTTCGTTTGTTCGTTCTTAGTCACAAAGCTACACAATGGGTTATCTGTAATAAGGGGGAGGGGTCCTATTAGTTACTGCTGCCCCTATGTATTTTACATAGAAAATAAGTGATTTCATCTAATTGTCGTAACGGACAAAAATATAAAATTAATTAATATGATGCAATATTGGACCCCGACCGGTAGTGATAGGTGTAACAGCAAGAGGTAATTCGAACTGGTAAGTTTGTGATAGCTAATGGAACTGGAGATGAGTAATGATGAAAAATACGAGAGTCTCTGATAATTGATAAACTATCACCGAATTTAATGTGCCGATTTACGTTCTGTAGTTTAAAATCGGTTATAATTATAATTATTGGAAGAAAAAAACGTTGTCACCCTCCTTGTAAGTAAGATGCCTTACTAACAAGTAAGTATTCATGTTGCTGTGTTATGTAGGTTGAAAATAAATTCATTTTTTATGGCTCTTCAAGTGGAGAAAAATACATCCAACTTCGAATTTCTGGTTGTGCATTCCGCCAGAACATTCTATCTAAACATTCGCTTTCCTCGTTATTTCACGGTCTTTTCGGGAAACACGATACAGAGAAGATTAAAGAAAGGATGACACGCAAAATCGTGAAGCGTTTCCAACGCTATATGCGTTGTCTCGTTTACTTTTCAAGATACAACAGTTTCTTTCTGTGAAGAGCAGATTCTGGTTATTTTTGGTTTTTACCATCATTAACCCATTAAAAGAAATATCTGGCAAATCACACCAATAACAAGGGGAAAATCTTGTAATAGGAAAGAAAACGAAGTTGTACGCACTATATTTTCATATGAAAATATTCTATCTTCACAAATTTTCTGATCAATTACAATATATAGTGAGTGCTCTCATGGCACATGTGGTCACTATTACTGTTTGGCCGTACGATGAGTACCGCGACGGAACAGCAATAAATTTACGAACTTACAACGTTAAAATCTGGGGTTCTATTCCCCGCAGTAGACACAACAGATAGCTCAATGTGGCTTTGTTCTAAAACAAACAAACCGTACTTATAAACACGTATTGTACCGTACGTTAGGTTATTTGAATAGAAGATTAACAACGTAATTATACACACAAAAGTAAAAAAACATTTATTTTTCAATACAATATCTGCAGATTGGTTTGAATTTCGCGCAAAGCTACAAGAGGGTTATCCGCACTAGCCGTCCTTAACTTAGCAGTGTAAGTCAGCTAGTCTTCATCACCCAACGTCAACTCTTGGGCTACTATTTTACCAATGAATAGTGGGATTGATCGTTACATTATGACGCCCCCACGGGTTGGTGGGAAGGGGATTCGAACCCGCGACCCGCAGATTGCGAGTCGAGCTCCCTAACCACTCGGCCATGCGGGGCTTATCTGCAGAAATGCTAAGAATTAGCTTTGCAAGCATTACTAAAAAAGTCATATCCAATCAGTTACATTGAATTCTAAGACTACCTATTGGGCGCCGTGTATATAACGTTATGTCGAAGACGTAACTATTACACACACTACATCTACTTTAATACTTGAGGAAATTTTCGTGACATAATAATATTCATGAATACTAAAAGAAGAAATCCCATTACAGAAGCATAACCCCAGGGTCTAGATGGCATGTCATTAACCACGAAGTGTAATCTCGCCCTTTAAATATAAAACGAAATAAAAACCTGTTTGATGTACTATCTGACAGTTTGTTTGGACAAACCACGATTGTCCTTGAAAGTGTAATTACACTGTAATTGTTACTAGCCGATTTATAAGGAAAATTTTATTATGCATGCTTTAAAAATAACATGTTTAAGCCATAAGCTCAGCATGTATTATACGTGTTTCATAAATAAAGTTGCAATAAAAAAAACCTTCTAGCCTTCAGAAACCTTCTAGCATACACAGTGGCGTTTCCATGGTGGTGGGCAAACCCCCATTGGAGACCTCTACCCCCAGTAGACCCTCATCTGAATATTACCAGGAATTTGTCTTGTATTTTGTTTTGTTTGAATTTATGCACAAAGCTACACAATGGGCTATCTGTGCTCTGTTCACCACGGGTATCGAAACCCGGTTTCTAGCGTTGTAAGTTCGCAGACATACCGCTGTGCCACGTGGGGGGGGGGCGTTTGTCTTGTAAGATTTTAAAATTTTCCCTACATAACAATTCCCACTGATAGAAAAGTGTTCATGTTTGTGGACAGGTGGAGTAGTTATACTTGAACCTCAATCCAATTATATGAGACCTGAGGGATGGGTTTAATGGTAGTTTGAAACAGCATCAGATCGCTGCGAAGCTGTGCAAAGAAATCCTGAGGTTATTTCGGCTTGCTAGGTAATTAAAAAGAATAAATAGACACTTCTTTAATTAAAGTACAAAATCCTATTACTACGATGTTTCATAAAATGTTTTACTACTTGTTGCAGCCATTTTGTTATATGAAAACTGTTCTTTTTTTCTTTTTTTTTTGATAAAATGATCTGCCATTTTCCCCTGATTGTCGTGGGGGCCATTTAGGCAAGCAAATGGGAGAAGGTTAATCCACCTGTGTTTTGTATCATTTATTTATTTTTGGATCAATACACATACACATATATATAACGTATAGTTTGCGCTATTTGAATAATTATTAAACAACGTAGGAAATAATCAGAGCCAGTGCTCCAAAGGTAGACTGATTTTTACATTTTAACCTTTAAAACTCCAAAATCGTCCAGAAGCCTTATCCCAATAAAAGTTTCTTCTATTGAAATCTGAAATGGTGTTCCTGCTAAATGGGTTAGATCTAAATAGTTTATGAAACATGTTACTAGTTTTTAAGCAACGCTCAAAACTCAATAACCTCTCAGCAATTACCTAAAACTAGAAACTTGTTGAGCAACACGTGATTAAAATTTGATTTTGTTTTGGTAGTTTTAGATTTAGGGATGTTCAGGGGTTGACTGGAGGTAAAGTGAGGGAAAGAAATTGTACATAATGGTACCACATGTTTTCTACTACCTTAGTTAATGCATATACTGTTTTCGAAATTTCTGTATTTATTTTCAATTCAGCTTGGATGTGAAAAGTCGTTCAAGTAGACTCACATTAACTTTTCTTCTTACTAGTTCTGTTCAGGACCTCATCTGTTAATTGGCATCTAACCGAGTTTCTTGCAGGAAAGATAGCACGTGACGTCTACAAATAGAAAGCTGTCTTTCATGTTAGTGAATCGGGTAATGTCCTAGGGGTTTTCCATTCTTGAGATCAAACATGAGTGGCTGAAGGTCACGTGCAGAAGAAGTTTCATTTGCAATCCTGTATTAAGCTGTTATTCTATTTTTTAGTATTAAAATCCAGACTCTCCCTCTGTTCAGCAGAATTATGCTGAGATTTTTTATTCAAAACGTTTAGTAAACTGAGAGATTTTGGCACGATTGTTTTTTTCTTAACTTTTCGTTAGAGCTTTCTGTAAGATTTAATATTGTTTTAGTTTCGTTGGGGTCTTACCATTTCTTGTTTTTAAAGTTTATCTTTGGAGCTATTTTCATTTTTTAATTTCATTTAGCTGTAACTTACCTGACAGGTGAGAACTGGTTTTGTGAGAGCGAGCTCAAGAGCTTACTAACGTTTCCCTTCGTTTCTCTCTTGCCTCCCAGTGGCACAGCCGTATGTCTGCGGACTTAAAACGCTAGAAACCGGGTTTCAATACCCGCGGTGGGCAGAGCACAGATAGCCCATTGTGTAGCTTTGAGTTTAATTTCAAATAAACAAACTCTCTCTCTTATCAACACAACCCTTGTTTTTATGGTCATATTTTGTTCTTATTTTTAGTGTAAATAATTATGATTTTGCGCACTCTCCTTAATTCGACTCTTTCTTCCTGACCAACTCAATTAGAGAAAAGAGAAATATATATATATATAGACAAACACACACACTCCGTACCTCGGTATCCTTCGAACCTCTAATTAGCGGGTACTAAATGACTGCACTGAGGGAAATCTGAGAGTTGAAAAAGTGCCACATTTCTTATTGTATTTTCTTAGATTATTTTTTTAATCTAACAGTTATCTATTGTTGTCTTTATTACACAGTTTCGTTTTCTATTGATTGAGAGAAAATATTTTTTTATATAACTTCATCTCATTTCTACAAACTAGGTACCGTAGTGGAGACTAGTCATATTTTATGATTAAATACTGTTGAAAAAGAAATAGTTTTTTTTTAAATGTATTACAATTTTTTGAATCTGTGAATATACTTGTACGTTTTGTTTTTTTTAAACGCAAAGTTCATGTGCTGTGCTTCACCGCGGGTATCGAACCTCAATTTTTAGCCTATGAGCCCACAAGTTTATTACTGAACCAGAATGTGTTGCAGCATGACTCAGAAGAGATTTAAGAACAGATTCTGGAATAGTTTGTACTATCGTGTTTTCAAGTGATGGAAAGTACCATTTAAGTATAAAAAAGAACGAACTTAAAAGTCTTTATTATAAGGTAGAGAACATGCGAAGAGAGGTCTTGTAAGAGGACATAAGCAATCAACTAGGTCAAATGATTAATTATACAGCAGAAAGACTCTCTCACGTCTCTCTTACTGCCATTGCTTCAGAGCCTCGTTTCCTTGAAATATAACCCAGAATGTTGTGCGCCTGGAGGAATATGTAAAGGTGAAGTTCTAAGTGACATAGTAATAAATAACAACGCGTTCTTGACTTTCAAGAGTAATCTTCTAAGCTACTAACTGTTTCGTGTTGTATAACTACTTAACTGCTTGATTTCGATTTAACTCTCATCATTCTCTTTGACTGTATTTGGTGGCAAACACTTGCTAGTGCTACATTTTACTCAGTGCATGAATTACTGAACAAATATTTCTTAGAGGAACTACTGAACAGATATTTCTTAAAGGAACTACTGAACAGACATTTCTTAGAGGAACTACTGAACAAACATTTCTTAGAGAAACTACTGAACAAACATTTCTTAGAGAAACTACTGAACAGATATTTCTTAGACGAACTACTGAACAGATATTTCTTAAAAGAACTACTGAACAAACATTTCCTAGAGAAACTACTGAACAAACATTTCTCAGAGAAACTACTGAACAAACATTTCTCAGAGAAACTACTGAACAAACATTTCTCAGAGAAACTACTGAACAGATATTTCTTAGAGGAACTACTGAACAGATATTTCTTAGAGGAACTAATGAACAAATATTTCCTAGAGGAACTACTGAACAAACATTTCCTAGAGAAACTACTGAACAGATATTTCTTAGAGGAACTACTGAACAAACATTTCCTAGAGAAACTACTGAACAAACATTTCCTAGAGAAACTATTGAACAGATATTTCTTAAAGGAACTACTGAACAGATATTTCTTAAAGGAACTAATGAACAAATATTTCCTAGAGGAACTACTGAACAAACATTTCCTAGAGAAAGCTACTGAACAGATATTTCCTAGAGAAACTACTGAACAGATATTTCTTAAAGGAACTACTGAACAGACATTTCTTAAAGGAACTACTGAACAAACATTTCCTAGAGAAACTACTAAACAAACATTTCCTAGAGAAACATCAATTAACACCAATCCATCGCAAGTCAAGATTCAGCAAAGCTTTTCATGTCGTTAATGGAGTAAACATCGTCTTTTGCAAGAGATACGGATCCAGATATTTAGGACTATTCAATTTATCGATATATCATTCTTGATGCAAGTACCTGAGACGATTTACAATGTCAGATAGCACGATATTAGAAGAGAAACTTCTAATCTTTATATGGAGGAGTAAGCAAAAGGCTACGTTACTTTTTGACATCAGTGTAAGACCTATTATTAAAAACCTAAAGCTAGTTCTATTACACTGACAAACTGAATGAACCTGATGTCGACAAACAATCTGACATCAGTAAACTATTTCCTTGCTTGATACTCAAGAATATCGGACAACAAAGTATTCTGTTGATGGGCTAGAAATAAACTTGCTCAACAGCAGAGCTGTGAACACCTGCTCACTTGGCAGTCGTAACATACACGATGTATACCAAGTACGAATAACTCCTTTATATTTATGCCAAAGGTCAAGGACTGTTCTCAATTTTATGATTTTACTGTTTTTACCATTAGCAGTTCTTATGAGAGATAGCTGTAACAGATGGGTGGTATTACTGTCTTCATTTTACTATACAAATTTACAAGATGTGTACCCCAGTGGCACGCCGGTATGTCTGCGGACTTATACTGCTAGAAACCGGGTTTCGATACCCGTGGTGGGCAGAGCACAGATAGCCCATT
>NW_013665646.1:1474130-1494281 GCF_000517525.1 Limulus polyphemus | reverse complement strand
AGACACAGATAGCCCATTGTGTAGCTTTGTGCTAACTACAAACAAAATAAATCAAGATATCAATAAACATGAATACCTCATATTCAACTTGGCACTCTTGGATCATCCAAATACATTAATATCTCTATTAAACTTGAACTGATTGGATCATCCAAAATACATTAATATCTTTATTAAACTCAAACTGATTGGATCATCCAAAATACATTAATATCTCTATTAAACTTGAACTGATTGGATCATCCAAAATACATTAATATCTCTATCAAATTCGAAACGATTAATGTATTATGGATAATCCAATACCTCTATGAAACTCGAAATAATTCGATTGTCCTGATACATTAATACCTCTATTAAACTCCAAATAATAGGATTATTCATAATATCTTAATATCTCTATTATACTCAAAATAATTGGATCATCCGCATACATTAATATTTTTACTAAAGTTGAAATCATTGAACCATCCAGAACACATTGATGGCTCCACTCAACTCGGCATACTTGGACCATCCAACATACATTGATGACTTTATTCAACTCGAAATACTTGGACCATCCAGCATACATTGATGGCTCTACTAGACTCTGCATACTTGGATCACCCAGCATACATTGATGGCTCTACTCAACTCGGCATACTTGGATCACCCAGCATACATTGATGGCTCTACTCAACTCGGCATACTTGGATCACCCAGCATACATTGATGGCTCTACTAGACTCTGCATACTTGGATCACCCAGCATACATTGATGGCTCTACTCAACTCGGCATACTTGGATCACCCAGCATACATTGATGGCTCTACTCAACTCGGCATACATTGATGGCTCTACTTAACTCGGCATACTTAAATCACCCAGCATATACTGATAGTTCTATTCAACCCGAATTATTTGGATTAACCAACAAAGATGTTTGGCTCTGCTCAAATCAACATAAATTTATGGTTCTGATTAACTATATTACTAGGCGTAACTGACACAAGTTGATTCCTCTGTTAAACTCGATTATCTCCGTTCAGTCGATATGTAGTGTATTTATGTCTAAATGGTTCCGTATAGATATACTGAGCTCTTCGTCACAAAATTTTTCATTCAAATGGTGTATATGTATTTCTCTTAAAGCAACATATAGTTACTATTGTGTTAAACGTGACATTCTTCCTACGTCTCCAGCTAATTCATTGTTATGTTAAAATTCTGGTACAAATCACATAAATATATACATATGAACTCATCTTGATCACTCTACTCCTGGGCCGAGCTTGACCTGATGGTTAGCGTGCCAGAACTGTGAATCCAAGGATTCATGGTTCGCATTCTTCTTTTCGCAAAAACGCATTCCACCTTTTGGTCTGTGGATGTGTTATAAGAGCGACAATCATATACCACTATTTAGTCGGGCAAGAGTAACCGAAGAGTTAGTGATGGGTGATGTTGACTAGGTGTTTTCTGCCAGCTCACAGTTATGATCGGCTGTACGTATATACAGCTTGTGCAGCTTTGCGTGAATATTCTCATACAAACAAACTTTATTCCTACATATTATTATAGAGATGTTCATTTGGCATCGTTCATACTTCTCTGTTTCTATTTATTAAAATGACAAGTTTTACTGTGTGGTAATTGGATTTGTTAAACTGTACCTTACTAGCAAGGATTAACCCCTGAGGTCAGAAGGTAGAGTCCGGCTTTGCCTGGCGTGCGAGAGATGTCCCGGATTTGATCGTGTGTCCGAGAAATGTAAAAAACTAATTACCAATGCTACAACAATATTACATTCAAAGACATTGGCCCTGATAAGGGAAGTATAAACAGTGTTAAATAATGAATCTTCTAGCCCTGTTTACTTGAAGTTCTAAATAGCATTTTTCAGTATATATCAAACACAGTACAGGAGGGAGGAAGAGGTCTAGATTGTACCTGACCCTTATAAGGGAAGTATAAACAGTGTTAAATAATGAATCTTCTAGCCCTGTTTACTTGAAGTTCTAAATAGCATTTTTTCAGTATATATCAAACACAGTACAGGGAGGAAGAGGTCTAGATCGTACCTGACCCTGATAAGGGAAGTATAAACAGTGTTCAATAATTAATCTTCTAGCCCTGTTTACTTAAATTTCTAAATAGCATTTTTTAGTATACATCAAACACAATACAGGAGGGAGGAAGAGGTCTAGATTGTACCTGACCCTCCCAGTTCTACAAAGACATAAAGCCCTATGCCGAAACGACAACAACAATGTACAACAAGTATATACTTGTCATCTGTTCATATTTAATTGATAAAGTACTTAGAAGTAATATTTTTAACACTGACATTTCTAAGCGATGAATTTTACACTAGATTTGCTTTGTAAGGAAGGGCTGTTACCCTAAAAAGGCACAGTATAAAATAAATCTAACTTACTCATTAAGGCATACTTTCAATGTTGCTGTTTGTGTTTGCTTTTCTATCTTTGTGTAGGAAAAAATGAGGGCATATGTGTTAAACTTTAATTTCAATGTTTCCTGTTTGTGTTTAGCTTTCTTAGCATCATTTACAAAACAGGGAGAGGTATAAAGCTTTACAGTGTCTGTAAACCACGGGTAAATGTAGCCTTATGGTAGTACCAGCCATTGGAGTAGGATTTTTAATGTTGTGGGGTAAAAAAGGGGCAAAGAATTAGCTTGGAGGCAGAAACAGTGAACACTTTCACGTCGGTGGGAGTCATAATTTAATGAATTTAAAATACTATATCTGAGATGGCATGCTGGCGGGGGGTGGTGGTGAGAGCTTTCCAGTAGAGATCTGCCCTCCACGTCACCTCGAGGGATACACCCCTGATACTAGTATATTTGGGACAACACCTGTACCTCTGATGTACCCTGCTAACATCATCGTCGTCATTAGTGACCTTAAAACGTAACAGATGTTTAATAAAAAAATCCGAGCTTCGTGAAATATTCAAAACCCTTGGTAATGAGTAGAACTTTGAAGGTTGTTTACCAGATCATACTTCCTCTCAGAGTTTGTTTGTTTGTTATCGAGCATAAAGACACACAATGGGTAATTTATGCTGTACCCACTGTTTCTACTTTGCAAGAATCTTGTATATAGAATGGTGCGTAGGGTGTTTCTTGTTCAAACGTTAATTATTATCGTAATCAATGAGAATTTGTATAGAATACCATTCAAGAAATACTAAATAGTTATAAGTTCAGCAGTTTGGAGGATTTTTGGTGTTATCACGTTTCGTTATTCTGTTGACTTGTCTGTGTGTCTTCAAAGAATTATAATAAATATAATTAATAATGTGATTGATTGTTTTAAGAGTTTTGAAACCTGATTCGTGGTTTGGTGCTGTTCCAACATCTTGATGATTTGTGCAAGTTGGTTTATTAAATATAATCATAACATTCAGAACTGATAATCTTTACTTTCTGAGCGATTTCAGAATTAGTAAGAACCGAGGAGAAGTTACGACTATTCCAAAATTCCCAGGGACAGTGTGTATAATTATATCTAACTTTAGTTTTACTACTAGTAGTTTACATCCAGCTCCACAAAAGTAAACACTTTCGGTGTCTTGAAAATTGCAAATTTAAGCAAACAAACTGTATTTTATTAATTAGATAGTACTCTTATTGAATAAGCGAAATTGTAAATGACTTAATTAAATTGATAAAAATTACAATTCAACAACTTAATATAGTTCACAGCGAAAGAGCATTTCGACTGCTGCTATGTCTATTATATCCCAGCCACCCTGAAGAACCTTGGTATTGTGCGAAAGGTCTCGTCAACACTTGATACGGTAGGTATAGTGTGGATGACATATTATTACATTGTTTTTTTACTTTCACTCATAAGTTGTAACCGTTCTAGTTAAAGTAGTAGAAACCATATTTTAGTATGTCCACAGAAATAGCCAGCATCTTCAGAAGGTTACGTTCAAACATTTCGTATTTCTGTAGCTCATATCTACCATTCGCCAGATATAATCATAATTTTGTCACAACGAAATCCACAGGTGTAAATTTGTAAGATCATTGAACATACCAGATACATTGTGGTTGAAAAAATATATTCCTCAAAATCTGGCAGATTTACTTAGATTAAAAGCCCTTAACACTAACACTAATGGTACTTATGAACACTTTGATTAAAGACCCTTAATACTGACACTAATGGTGCTTATGAACAATTAGATTAAAATCGCTTAACACTGACACTAATGGTGCTTATGAACACTTAGGTTGATAACCCTTAAGACTAATACTAATGGTACTTATGAACATTAATACGTGTTGATGGCGAAAAGTTAAAGGTTTGTTATACTCTCACACTTTCTCAGGGATACAAATAATAGCAGGCGAGTTTACAAAACACCATACGAATTAGGACGACTAAATGTGGTATACAGAATCGTACTGGTTGTGCTAGTTTTATCACATAAGAAAACACATGCAATAACTGGATCCAGTTTATTTCATCCCCCGAGTATATGTAATATTTGGAGCAAATAGGAGTGTTCTCAATTGTGATACCAAATTGATTCGGTGATTTAAAGTACATACAAATATTGCCTTCTACATTGTATTTAGTAAATGTGCGTCCAGCGAAACATTATAACATTCATGTGAGACAGTTAGGTGTTTTGAATTTTTGTATAAAGCTACGCGAGGGCTATCTGCGCTAGCCGTCCCTAATTTAGCAGTACAAGACTAGAGGGAAGGGAGCTAGTCATCACCACCCACCGCTAACTCTTGGGCTACTCTTTTACCAACGAATAGTGGGATTGACCGTCACATTATAACACCTCCACAGTTTAAAGGGCGAGCATGTTTGGTGTGACGGGGATTCGAATCCACGACCCGCAAGTTGCGAGACGAGCGCCTTAACCAGCTGGCCATGTTAGAGTGTTTATCATGGGAATACAATAAATGGGAATAACAATCATCCGGTACAGTTATTCGATACCATTATTTAGTTAGCCTCAGATCCATGGCTTCTTTGCTTCATGATTCGATACCATTATTCAGTTAGCCTCAGATCCATGGCTTCTTTGCTTCATGATTCGATACCATTATTCAGTTAGCCTCAGATCCATGGCTTATTTGCTTCATGATTCGATACCATTATTCAGTTAGCATCAGATCCATGGCTTATTTGCTTCATGATTCAGATGAATAAATTAGTAGCATCGTTATATATGTTCATCAAATATGTTATCGATATAGGTGCAGTACGGTGAGAACTCAAAACACGATACAGATAATATTTTCTCTATCACTACATGAAACCTAATCTTTTTTCTTCCGATCTGTTGTCCAGAGAGACTATTGAGACAGTGGAGTAACTATAAAAGATTCCCGCATAAAAAGTGTAATTACGATTCTGACTGATTCAGCTCCCCCCCTTTTGGTTCGGGTCCTTCCGCAATTGCGGGGGCATACTTTTGCCATTGTAATAATAGGTGGAATTTCGTGAAATTGGTAGAACTCGGCGAGAAATGTTGAATCGAATAATAGAACAGAGGACTCATGTTTATTTCAAGAACGAGTTTTTCTTTTTCACTTAGTGGTGTTCGTCTAAAAGATTATAAATTTGTCCTTTCTATGATTTAAACATAACGTGCTCTTCCAATGATGTTTTACAAGTTCAGTATCTGTTGAATGTGCTGTAACATCCCGTTCACACTGTGAACATCATTTTCTATGATTTAAACATAACGTGCTCTTCCAATGATGTTTTACAAATTCAGTATCTGTTGAATGTGCTGTAACATCCCGTTCACACTGTGAACATCAAATAGTTTAGATCTCTCTATTACTTATAAAAGGGAATCAACAAGGTTTTGTCATATAAGTTGTTTATTAATTCTTTAAATTTAACATCTATCCATAGTTGACCATAAGGGGTCATACATAACATTCATAGCACTGACAGACATGTAGAAACAAAATAAAATATTGTTATTAACTCTTAAAATTATACACCTTATCCATAGCTGGCCATGGGAGGATATACATTCATCAAACTGATAGATATACAGAAACAACATAAAATATTGTTATTAACTCTTAAAATTATACACCTTATCCATAGCTGGCCATGGGAGGATATACATTCATAAAACTGATAGATATACAGAAACAAAATAAAATATTGTTATTAACTCTTAAAATTATACACCTTATCCATAGCTGGCCATGGGAGGATATACATTCATAAAACTGATAGATATACAGAAACAAAATAAAATATTGTTATTAACTCTTAAAATTATACACCTTATCCATAGCTGGCCATGGGAGGATATACATTCATAAAACTGATAAATATACAGAAACAAAATAAAATATAATTATTTATTCTAAATGTTTAACATCGTATCCATAGTTGGCCTAAGTGGATCATACATTCGTAAAACTGATAATAATTTTTAATTAACAAATTCTAATGAAAACTAATAATACAATTGTTTACGTAGAAAATTCTCGGTGAAAAAAAAAAAAACAGCCCGTCAAGTAAACTAAATAGTATAAAATAAGTTGAAATAAATTGTGAATAATAAAATCTTTTAACCCAGGTGAAAAACCTCATGTTACTGTAGTTTGTGTCAGTGAACGATTGATTGAAAATACGAACTTAACTTCCGACCAGAGCAAAACAAAAATTAAACTTTTTGCTCCTCAATTAAGTATCCTCGCTATTAAGTATATTTAATCTAAAACCACCGCATTATACGTTAGCACACAAAAAAAAAGTTAACTTAATCTAAATAACCTCTCGAATCCCTTACTTCCTAGAAAATTAGATGTTATTACTGTCTTTTAATCTAGCCTTACAATTGTGTCTTCTTTTCAGTATAAAAACTGTAACACAAATCTTTGAGACTTGAGTAAACAGGACAAGAGGGGCGTTATTTAAATACCTACTACAGAAGCTGAAACAGACCTTCTCAAAGGATGTGCGTGTAATATTACACGAATAAATTTTACTTTGAAAGCAAAATAGGTAATGTACGTACATTCGCCCAACTAGCTCTATCGATCATAAAAATCGTGTAATTTCACTTAAGTATTGTACATTTGATATGAGGTTTAGGGTTGCTTACATATTTAAAAGATCTTTATAGTAGCTTATTTTATAGCTACGTGCTACTGTTATCTTAGCTTTGTCTAGTTGGACTTCAGGTTTAACATTGCAATCCCGCAACTTTACCTAAAGAACTGTTTTATTTGTTTGTTCTTAAGTGCTAAGGTACACAATGGGCTGTCTGTGCTATACCCATCACGGGTATCCAAACCCAATTTTTAGCTTTATACGCCCTCGGAATTACCGCTAAGCCACCAGGGGGTGAACTGTCTTGTTAGCATTAAATACTGAAAAACACGATAACATATTGAATGTTGTTTTTGCATATTTGAAGAACACAATCAAAAACGTTTTTTTATATTTAATTTATTCCTTGACCTTAGAAAAAAAATATACATATAGCCTTCTGGCAACGTAAATTATTTGTTGCCATTAACAACCGGCACTATTAATGTAATGCTTTCATTCAAGAACGTTAGGTGGTGTTATGTGGAGTTTTCCGGTAGGACAGCGGTAAATTAACGGATTCTGAAATAATGAGTTCGATTCCTCTCGGTGGACAAAGCAGAAAGTCCATTGTGGCTTTGTTAAAAAAACAACAACACACAAACAAACAGTTATGTGGAATGCTCCTAGCGGCGATTTTTGAAAAGTTAATTATTTACAGGTTTATACATTGTTTTACTCATTTCAAACATTCGTTAAGTTCTATGAGTGCATATCAGTTTCTGACGCCGTTTGTCGTTCTTATTATTTATAAACCTTCTCAATTGAATGCTCTGCAATTAATTATAATAAACAACAACACTTGCTACGAATTTTTAAACTTTTAACGAGAGGGAAAAACTATATCTGGGGGCTTCAAGATAATAATAAAAAACAATAAGTTTTCAGTTCAGATGTTTGTTAGAACGTTTTCTGAATAAAAATTATTAATCTCGGGGGGCTTCTTGTTATCCCTATGAAACAAATTTAATTTTAAAACTGTGTGAGTCAATGTTATACGCGAAAAGAAATTTGCAGATGAAAAAATCGGGGTTTAGATGATATAAAGAGAAACTGGCATGAATCAAATGCTAAGTTTCGCCAAATTTTTTTATGCAGATTTTAATTTTGCGCTATTTTCTTACAGCTCCGAAATCCGGGGTTCGATTCTCCACAGTGGGCACCGATAATGTGGCTTTGCTCTAGGACAAGCAAACAAACTTTCTCCACCATATTCTCAAGTATCAGCTACACCTTTTGAAAAATGTTCAATTTGAGCAAGTTACACCATTTGCTATAGCTTGCGGTTATTTTCTCAGTTTGGGTCTGCACGAGAAATAGCCATTATAAGGTTTAATTTCAATAATGACGGGGAGGGTTGAGAATAGACCGATCGCAGTAATATCAATAATATTATTTTCTCTCTCATGATAATAAAACTTGTAATTGGTATACTCATTTTTCTAGTTATCCACTCTTTTTGTTTTCACTAGCTAAATATTACGATTTTTCTCACTTTTTTTTATATTTTGTGTGTGTGATATTTATTTATTTTGATTGATTGTTTGTTTGAAGTTATGCACAAAGCTACTAATATGTAACCTTATGACTCTCCACGAGACTGATATAGGGTATCGGCGATCGAATCTGATCCCTCTACGTCCTGGGACCCTTATGTCATCCCACTCCGTAGAACGGGAACGTCAGCTACTTGTAAATAAATTTTGTACAGAAGTTGAAACTGATTTCATGCCCCCCAGTGGCACAGCGGTATGTCTGTGGACTTACAACGCTAGAAACCAGGTTTCGATACCCGAGGTGGGCAGAGCACAGATAGCCCATTGTCATACCGGGTTTGGTGACAATCAGTCAAGTGTTTCGCCAGTTATAAACGGATACACAGGCTTTTGTCGAATAATGATTTAGATAATAACTGTTGATATTACAATAGGATTAACTTCTTTGGAGCAAATGTAATTCGAGTTTATTTTAGTATAAACAAATCAGCTACAGTCTCATTTCCTAATAAAGAGATAAGAAAAATGAAATAAAGCAACTGTAAATGGAAAATGTTATTTTTAATTGATGGTTTGACATTACTAAAGACATTTTTAAAGTCACTCTTATCATCTAATGAGTTTCGATTTTTCTGGGCTCATTCTTTTTTCTGTGCTTTTCTATTGTGAATGTTTCCGTTGTGATAGTTGGACCCGTTTCGAAGTTTCCCATTTACCACGGTTCCATTTTTTAGTCCATTATTTTCGAGAATTGTAGACCCGTTCATTATTTGGTCATTTCCATTTTTTCGCTCTCGATCTTTTTTTTCTTTCATCGTCATTTCTCGATTTTCTTCTTGCCTCTTAACGTAAGCATGGATATAAAAGTTGAGAAACATCACTAAGAAGAAGATGGCATGAGCAAGGATGGCATAGGCAAATCCGGGATGAAAGTCACAACCAGAAAACAGTGGAACGACGGCATGAAGTCCAATGAGTACAAACTGAACCTGTGGGAAGAGAAAAATACAATGTTTGTTTCAAAGTTTTCGCGCAAAGCTACACCTGTACATATCCGACTCTAATTTTAAACTAATAGACTACAGAGAAAGCAACTAATCAATAGCCAACTCTTTGGCTATTACTATCTGACCAAATAGTGGGATTTGACCGTCATTTTTATGACGCACCCACGACCCCAAATTGCGGAGAACGTTATTGCGACATCAGTCAACGAACCATGAACCCTCGGACTCATAGTCATATTGGTTACAGGGCCCATAATAACACATGAGCCACACAAAATCTTTGAACCAGAGTCCAATCAATATTGCAATTAATTCCACTCATTACTTCTAGGGAGAGTCCTTTTTTGTTGTTATTTCTCACAAAGAAAATGAGCGATTTCGTCCAATTATTTTGTTACTACTTCTTACCAATTGTTGCAACAGATAAAAACATAAAATTACTCAGTATGATAGGTTTTAATCACCATTAGTCAATAGTAAGAGAACAACTCGGTAACTTGAGGGTTAATAAAGAATTGAACAAATTATGGAAACACGGTACACTAACCATTAGATCACGCCCGGAGTTTTTGAATATATTCTTAAAATAACTATTTTGTTAAGTTATCTAATTCGTAAAGTAAAGTGAAAAATATATCTTCATCCTGTAAATGATACAATAATCTCGTGAATAAGTAGTCCTAAATTCGTCCTAGAAATCAACCTGCAGAAACGTAAAGTGTATATAATTCAGCGCACGTGTTGTTTTAAAGTTGATATTGTAACAAGGAGATTATTTATCCAGAAACAGCTCACCATTTGTATGATGGTGATATACTTCTTCCACCATAAATACGGCTTCATGTGGGGTCCCAGTGCGGCCAGGCAGTAGTAGGCATACATTATCATATGGACAAAGCAGTTGACGAAAGGAAAAAAGGCGTTCTGTCCACCTGAAATATACAGAAGAAACGATCACGTGTTTAGCTACATAAATTACTGGAGAGTGTTTGGAATAAACATTTTAAACAAAAAATAATAATAATGAAGGTTTGATTGTTGTTAAGTAAGAAACTACACTACACAATGGCCTACCACGGGTATCGAAATCTGATATTTAGTGTCGTAAGCCTGCAGACTTATCGATGAGTCAGCAGAGGGAACTATTGGTTAAATGTTAGCTTTTGTTTTTGTTTGTAATCAAGCACAAAGCTACTCAATGGGCTATCTGTGCTCTGCCCAGATCGAGTATCGAAACCCGGTTTCTAGCGTTGTAAGTCCGCAGACATAAATGTTAGCAAGTGACAGTGAGACTTTAATATAATATTGCGATTAATGTTGCCGACTAATAGGAAGATAATAATTAACAGACCGTCCATGGTACGTGAATAAACGCGTTTATAACGAGGACTTCTTCCTAAATTTCAGCAAAATAATTCGTAATATTCTTGAAATGAATCTCGCGGGAGTCGTTTTACTTGAAAGTTAAGTTATCAAACTTTACAAGTTTCATTGGTCTACTTACCAGATCACTTGATAACATCAATATGGTAAACAGTAAGTAAGGTATTGATCTTAACCCCAAGTTCTCACTATCTTAGAGTTGGATATGTTTTATGTAAATACCCTCTGGAATGCCTCAATTATTTCGTCATTGTTTCTATATGACTTGGAAAGGTAGCCAGTAAATATATCCTATAGATTGACAAAGTTTTAACTTAGAATGCTGTAACTGGATACGCAGCTACAAGGCTTCATTTATAAGGATATAAGGCCTAAAGAATGTTACCCACTCACTGAAATACTACCTGAAAATATGTGTAAATACATTCCAGGTCTCAAGGAGCTCCCACCGCGACATAAATTACGTGTTTGTCACTTTCTATTATTCAGTCGTATTTTGATTAATTACCCTAAATATCATAGTCTAAGATAACGTGGTCCTAAATATCGTAGCCCTAGATTTCGTAGCTCTAAATATTGCACTACTAAACAACGTTGCCCTTAGATATCGTAGTCTTAGATAACGTAGCCCTAAATATTGCACTACTAAACAACGTTGCCCTTAGATATCGTAGTCTTAGATAACGTAGCCCTAAATATTGCACTACTAAACAACGTTGCCCTTAGATATCGTAGTCTTAGATAACGTAGCCCTAAATATTGCACTACTAAACAACGTTGCCCTTAGATATCGTAGTCTTAGATAACGTAGCCCTAAATATTGCACTACTAAACAACGTTGCCCTTAGATAGCGTATAACGTAGCCTTAAATGGTGTAGGCTTAGATGGCTTAGCGCCACCCCGCTTGTCTCCTTGAGAGATTATTATTTTTTCACCAGATAGGAAAAAAAATTGGAAAATCCATAACACTCTGAACACTACTTTTTCATACTAATGGTAGTACGGCACTAAAAATTTTTATTTGATAAAATAATGCAACAAAGAACATAGAATAACAGCATGCAAAAAGCAGACAATGTCCTGTAACTATCACAATTTTTCTGGCGTTTCTAGCCATGCAATATGAACCGTTAAAACGTCATCCATCCACAAAATATCTTCCCGTCGGAAAAAAACATTTTCTTAAGACGCGATCTACAAATCTCTATACAGAAAACAACGTAATATAATACGTCATTTGATAAACGAAAACCTTTCATGTCTATTGGCTGTAACTAATATAGCCATAAACGTAAGAGAGAAATACATGTATTGACAAATCCCGAAAGAGAGGATGTAACAGGTGGGCGTGGCAGGAGGAGTCTGATTTTCTATTTGATGGCTTTGTAACCAAACAAGATTGAAGGCTAATACAAATTTGCTTTTTTACAGCGATTTAAATTTTATACTTACTGGAGGAGTGATAAATAAAATAGAGAAGAGAGGATGCTTAGAGAAACAATGTCACAATTCCCATATTAGGATTCAGGATTTTTTTTTTCGTATTGATGTCCATTACCCACTGCCTCACGTACCTGTTGCCTCGCCTACCTACCGCCTTCCATATGGGGTCGGTGCCAGTTTGATATATTTTTTTTGTTTTTTAATACTGTTTGTGTTCATTTATTTTAATAAATAACACTGTACTGTAACAATCTATGTTTACCAGTACCTAAATAAAGTACTTATACATCATTCCCCAGTAAGAAACAATGCTTTCAGTTACATACCTTCATATATGTAATGAGAGCTGATTCATTCAGAGCTCTGTTCTCAAGAACCCTTTCTGAGAGTTAAACGGGGTATTACTGTATTAGATAATGTAGTACTATATAACGTAGTACCAGAAAATGTGGTATTGTATAATGTAGTACTATATAACGTAGTACCAGAAAATGTAGTATTGTATAATGTAGTACTATATAACGTAGTTACAAATATTGTAGTCCTAAATAATGCAGTACTATATAAGATATTCCAAAATATTGTAGTCCCAGATAACGTAGTCTCAGATAACGTAGTCCTAAATACTGTAGTAAGTGAGAGGAGTTTGTTTTGTTGATTATCAGAGGAACAATTGTTATAAATCGAGACCCCTTACCCACAGGAGGGAATAATTCTTTCCATTAGTGTTACTCAGTATCGCATGAAACAGTAGATGGGGTGAATAATTGAAGACCTCTTATCTTGGCTATCTATTCAGCTCCCAATTTTTAACTGCTAGGCGAGTAAATTCCTCCCCCCCCCCGATAAAAATTGTGAAATATTGTTAACCCCGTCAAGGGCATACATCAAGGGGTTTTCCCCATAAATCAAGTATCGTAATAATGGCTGGAGACGGCTTGAATGTGTAATGAAGAAAAACTTTAATATACGTTTTCTTCATTACCCATTCAAGCCGTCTCCAGCCATTATTAGTCTCAAAGTGGGTTCCTCGTCATCGAATTTCAAGTATCGTAATGATTCACTCCGAGATTTTAGTTTATGTGGCGAAACATTTAACACTTATATCCTACTGATTAATCAATAACAAAGGAAACAAATCTTTAATCTGGATAATTCAGAGCTTAGACCCCGTTCAAAAGATACACTCTCTTGACATATGGGTTGTAACTGTATGCAATCATTACGTTCCTCTGTTTGTTTGTTTCTGAATTTCGCGCAAAGCTACACGAGGGCTATCTGCGCTAGCCGTCCCTAATTTAGCAGTGTAAGACTAGAGAGAAGGCAGCTAGTCATCACCACCACTCTTGGGCTACTCTTTTACCAACGAATAGTGGGATTGACCGTCACATTATAACGCCCCCACGGCTGAAAGGGCGAGCATGTTTGGTGTGACGGGGATTCGAACCCGCGACCCTCAGATTGCGAGTCAAGTGCCTTAACCACCCGTCCATGCCGGGCCTTAAGTTCCTTTAACTTTTGTTGAAACTTAAGACCTTGAGTTTTTTAAAAATCAAAGAAATTGGACAACTTATATGTAATGTTATCCAGCCATTAGTAACGACCATGAAGACTATCTAAAATAAAGCCGTTTTTACCTCTAGATATACACGTGTTTCTTCTAAACCCAAGGTCCTGGCGTGTTTTTCTCAGTGTTTGAAAAGTTAATTTGTTTTACGAAAAACAAAAGAACGCATAAGGCATAACGCAAGGTCTTGCAAATTTAGTTAATCAACACCTTTTATGCATTGTGTTTTATGTTGTTTAGAGTTTAACATCGCCAGACTAGTACTAAATAACGTAAGATTTGGTCGAATAGTGTTTTATGTTGTTTAGAGTTTAACATCGCCAGACTAGTACTAAATAACGTAAGATTTGGTCGAATAGTTGAAAAATGCTTTTCGCTCACTAACAACCATGTTGTTTAGAGTTTAACATCGCCAGACTAGTACTAAATAACGTAAGATTTGGTCGAATAGTTGAAAAATGCTTTTCGCTCACTAACAACCATCTGTGGTTTTCACTCATTGGTTTCGAAATTAACATATTTCCAGAAACTTGTTTTTTTAACTCCATGCCCCATGTTTTGGGTTCTTTCCTGTAACTGTTCTCGAACCCGTTGAGCAGACATGGTAATAAACATTTAAACAGAAAGAACTGAATGCTTTTCCTAGTGTGAGTACCAAGAGTGCAAAGAATGTATAATTAGGTGTCTACTCCAAGTTGTGTTTTCAAATATAAGTTACTTACCAGCACCAAATTTCATACCAATCCAGACACCCCATGCAATGAGGGAATGGTGAGTGACGTGAAGTGCTGAAATGTGGGTAAACTTCTTTCTCAAGACGAAAAAAATCTGCAAGAAAACGCACGTCACAGTCAGCATAAAGACTTAGGTATGGAATCGCGTGCGGAATAACTACTACAGAATTGCAGGTTTAAAACTGAGATTCGTGTTCGGGCTATGGAGAGAAGACACGGAAAATAGGATCTACTATAGAATTAGTTCGATAGAGCAGAGATGCACCACAAGCACAGAGTAGATGGGAAACAGAAAAATTCTGCTTAAAACAGAAATGTTTATTAGCAGAGAATATTGAAATGAAAAATACTTTGTTTAAGAAAAAAATTCACATCAGAAGCAGAGAGAAGTTAAGACAGAGAAGACTTCCTATAGAATTACTTTAATAAAACTGGGATATCTGTCAAAAACACTCACACCCCAGCAGTTGAGATTTGTAACAATACTGTTGTTTAAAAATAAAAATAACATTAAATATTAACAATGGCGACTACTAACTTTGACTGCGTAATGCTGGTAACTAATAACTTTGAGTATGTAATGTCAGTGACTACTGACTTTGTCTATGTAGTATTACTAAATACTATTTTGGTTGTGTAATGCTGGTAACTAATAACTTCGATTATGTAATGTCAGTAACTACTGACTTTGTCTATGTAGTATTACTAAATACTATTTTGATTGTGTAATGCTGGTAACTACTAACTTGGGTTATATAATACAGGTAGCTACTGGGTTTGTCTATGTAATATTAGTAATATTTATTCAAGTACAAACTTTTAGCGAATAGCTCCGCCATCTCTTGACCGATTTGAGATCTAATTACAGTTTTGAACTCAGGAGATCAAAACCCTTTCGGTTAGTGTATTTGACCACGCCCAAGGTCTCATAGATTAATTCACTCTAATGCTGCCTAAAAGAATTTCAAGTGCCGTGGCTATTGAGAATTCCCTCTTGTGTTTTAGATATTTTGCTAGTTGATAATATTTCCTAATATCTTGTCATCTGCTATTGATTCTATTGTCTTTCTTGCATATAAAAACCGATTTTTATCAAGCACTGAACATGTGTAAATAACGTTTAAAATAACATGGTGCCTGCGTTTCTTTGCTCTGTGTAAATGAGGACACTTGTTGAGGATTTTGTCGTGTCCAGAAAGTTTCATGAAAGATTTAGGTAATTTTGTTATCAGGCTTTTGGTAGGAGTAACACTAATGTACTCGTCAGTCTTAGCTAGGTAGTTTTGTATTAAGACACTGCATAAGAAAAGTACCTAACTTTATTTTGTGTTAGGTCACTTTTCAAAAATTGATTATGCGTAGAAAATAGTTATGAGTGCGTTTCGTAATCCTGTATCGAGCCTATGGCTAGACACTGAAGTAACACAAGATATCTCTTGAGGTGTGCCGGGCGTAATCTAATGGAAAATTAGTGCGTTTCGTAACCCTGTATCGAGCCTATGGCTAGACACTGAAGTAACACAAGATATCTCTTGAGGTGTGACGGGCGTAATCTAATGGAAAATTAGTGCGTTTCGTAACCCTGTATCGAGCCTATGGCTAGACACTGAAGTAACACAAGATATCTCTTGAGGTGTGCCGGGCGTAATCTAATGGAAAATTTTCCCGACAGTGAATCCGAAGATGAACAGTTTGAAGCCTATTGCCTCAAAAACGCGCTCCGCATTTTGGGGCTATGGATGCAATAAAAGAATGACGGTCAAGTGCCACTATTCGTTCAGACAACAATAGCCCCCAAAATTGATAGTGGATGCCGTTCACTAGCTCATTCCCCTCTAGTCTATCAGTTCAATATTATGGACGGCTAAGCGCAGATAGTCCATTATTGTAGCTATGAGAGAAAATTCTAAAAAAAAACATATTTTCCGCGACCTGCTCACGAGCGAAACTACCTATTTCACTAGATTGATCAAGTCCCTCTTCGGGCCCCAAGGGTTCTGATTGCATAACTGGCTATTTGTTTGTTAGTTTTGTGTAATGGGGCTGTACTATTCTAACTGTTAATTAGAACACCTGCATAGCGCACCTTTTTTTTTTATAAGTAAACATAAACTATACTTTATCCTTTATTAGTTACCTCAGGTTATTTTAGCAACAGTTCCTTCATTAATTCTTTTTATAAGTAAACATAAACTATACTTTATCCTTTATTAGTTACCTCAGGTTATTTTAGCAACAGTTCCTTCATTAATTCTTTTTATAAGTAAACATAAACTATACTTTATCCTTTATTAGTTACCTCAGGTTATTTTAGCAACAGTTCCTTCATTAATTCTTTTTATAAGTAAACATAAACTATACTTTATCCTTTATTAGTTACCTCAGGTTATTTTAGCAACAGTTACTTCATCAATTCTTTTTTTTTCGGTGCTTCTACCATACTGTGTTGGACTTTAACAGCTTGCTTGACCAACAACCTCGTTCATATAGCGAAACACGAAGGTAGAACTATTCAGACCAATGGGCTCTTCAAGTTTCACAACATTACTGACCTTATGGGAACTTCCTAGTGGTATTCCCACGCATGATGACGTAAATTACTATAGTTAGATACCTGATTTCTGTGTATTATTTTTTTTTCTCATTTCTTAACCTTTAAATACTTGTGTCTGGAACAGGGTTAATGTCAGTATGCCCGTGAAGGTCTCATTGATGTGTTTTGAATTTCGCGCAAAGCTACACGAAGGCTATCTGCGCTAGCCTAATTTAGAAGTGAAAGATTAGAGAGAAAGCAACTAGTCAACACCACTCACCGCCAACTCTTGGGCTACTCTTTTACCAACAAATAGTGGGTTTGACCGTCACATTATAACGTCCCACGGCTGAAAGGGCGAGCATGTTCGGTGTGACGGGGTTTCAAACCTGCGACCCGCAGTTTGCGACTCCAGCGCCCGAACCACCAGGCCATTATTGACGTCATCTTAGGTAGACTTATGAGATAAAGTTTCCATACTTATACTAAAACACTGATCTGATAATGAGCCACAGTTTGCTTTAAAATCGAGTATGAGTATCTTCAAGGGACTTAAATTCCGACCACTACTACCTTTCACGAAGGTTAAATTTGATTGCGACTACCTTCCACAAAGGTTAAATTTGATCACAACTACCTTCCACAAAGGTTACATTTTATTACGACTTCCTTCCATATAGGATAAATTTGATCACGACTGCCTTCCACAAAGGTTAAAGTTGATCACAACTACCTTCCACAAAAGTTAAATTTTATTACGACTTCCTTCCACATAGGATAAATTTGATCACGACTACCTTCCACAAAGGTTAAATTTGATTACGACTACCTTCCACAAAGGTTAAATTTGATTACGACTGCCTTCCACAAAGGTTAAATTTTATTACGACTACCTTCCACAAAGGTTAAATTTTATTACGACTACCTTCCACAAAGGTTAAAATTTTATAACGACTACCTTCCACAAAGGTTAAATTTATTACGATTAGCTTCCACAAAGGTTAAATTTGATTACGACTACCTTGCACAAAGGTTAAATTTGATTAGACTACCTTGCACAAAGGTTAAATTTGATTACGACTACCTTGCACAAAGGTTAAGTTTTATTACGACTACCTTCCACAAAGGTTAAAATTTTATTACGACTACCTTCCACAAAGGTTAAATTTTATTACGACTACCTTCCACAAAGGTTAAATTTTATTACGACTACCTTCCACAAAGCTTAAATTTTATTACAACTACCTTCCACGACTCTCTTTTCTATTTATTGATTTTTTAAAACAAATCTGAATCGACGAAGTTGCAGCGTCGGTTGATCTACTATTATCGTTTTGTAATTGTCCATTTTTAGAAATGTGATGTTATTCCGTTCTTCGTGGGACTCGGCATGGCCAGGTGGGTTAGGGCACTCATCTCGCAATCTGAGGTTCGCTTGCCTTTTCAGCCGTGGGGTTGTTATAATATGACGGTCAATCCCACTATTCGTTGGTAGCCCAAGAGTTGGCGATAGGTGGTGATGATTAGCTGCCTTCCCTCTAGTCTTTCTCTTTTAAATTAGGGACGGCTAGCGCAGATAGCCCTCGTGTAGCTTGGCGCGAAATTTAAACCGTTTTTCGTTACTATTTACACTTAATAAAATATCATGTTATTCATGTTTTTCGCCTTAAGAAAACAAATTCAGACGTTATAAAACGTCTGCTATCGCATACATAGGCGATCAAAATAAAACAGTAGTCAATTTTAGCTTTTCGTGCCTATTCTATCGTTCAACACTCTTTACCCTACTTTCTCTTGTATAGCCAAAACGCCTATGACCTATAACCAATAAAATTTTAAATTAAGATACAGCATAACATAGGATTAAGTAAAATTAGTCCGTTGGAAACGTAAAGCAGTCGTTACCTTTTTCTTGTTCTAGATGAGTATTGTGAAGTAATATTTAAGTTTTTTCAAGTCTGTTTCTGGCTAAAGTGGATGTTTTCGATAATCTGCCTTCTCACTACTTTAACAGTTAAAACTTAGGAGTGGTTATGAGAAGATAACTTTTCTCTAGCTTTTAACAAAGTTCTGAAATAAACAAACAAGCCATATTTACAAGCTTCTGACTTAAAATCCATATGGACTAATTTAGGGGAATGTGTAAAAAAAAATAAAACAAGAAAATCAGTAGTCTGTCGTGAATTTTTATCACGATTATTAGGCCAATGTTTTTATTGCGATCGTTTAATAATAAAACAAAGGTCGCTTTATGCTAAAGTCAAGATTATTTAAGCTACGTGTTTTTTTCATAGCTACTGCTGAATGATTATCACATTTAAAATTCGATTCGATACTTGTAAATAGATCATTTTTAGAAGAAAAATAAAACATGCGGAAATAAGATAAAGAAACAAGTTACCTGATTAAAAGTATATCTTTTTAGAAATAATAAAAAAAAACTAATAACAGAATACAAACACAAGAGAGTCAATACAAATATCAAATAACCAGTTATGGCCTGTTGTGGTGCGAAAAACAACGAATAATTTAACTTTCTGGCATATTCACGTTCTTAGTGAAGCGATTTCTCATGCAGGAACAGTAACTTTCGAACAGTGCTAGGCTCTTTGACCGAGATTTGTTTTTTAATAAATAAAAAAAAATGATAATTTTATTATCTTGCCTAGTTGACTTCATCGAATAAGCATTATAGATGCAAAACAGTTTGTGTGTGCATGAATATATGTACGTGTCTGTACAGCATATTGTTACGTATCTGTTTGTTTGATAATTTTCGGTAAAAATTCTTTCCGAGTGACTTCAGCCACACAAGTCCCTTCTTGATTAAAACTAGTTTGTTTTTCTGGTTACAAACTTTGTAATGCATTTAATTTCCAAATTCACT
>NW_013665646.1:1463243-1473196 GCF_000517525.1 Limulus polyphemus | reverse complement strand
CGTTACAAACTTTGTAATACACTTAATTTCCACAGTCATTTTAAATTTAACAATCTTTATAACACACGCTATAAATCACAGTGATTCACACACTTTACTTACTGTGCCTACTGTTTGCTTGACTCAGTTATCTCTATCTTCAATCTATCTGCCTATCTATGCAATTCTATCTTTTCGTTGGCTTTATTTGCCAGGCTTATATACTAAAAAAGAGGGCGCCTGGAACAAACTAGTATTGCCAGGAAAATTCATGATCCTTCTAGAAACTCCAGCGCGCATGCTCCCAGCGTCGCGTGACTTCCGCCGTCGTAACAATATGTTTAAATTATCAAACACTGTATTGCTGACTTACAGTTTTCTTTTGTTTTTTTACCAGAATTGAATGCTCCGGTGCACTTGTGATAGTATTGTCACGTTGTTTCTAACAAACAACAACGCTTACCAAGCCGTTTCATATGCATTCTGGGAGGTATACTGCAAACATCTGAGGGCGTGTCTCTCTGCTTGCGTAGCTTCAAGGTTCTCCTAGAGCTACATATCCCAGAGTGGCCTAACATACAACTAACCACTCACAGTTTTTATCCAATAAAATCAATTAACCCGACCCGTTGATATCGTTTGAAATACAAATGACCGTAAAAAGAATGTCACCCGAAAGTTCACAAATGTAATGTATTTATTTACCGTTTCATATTTTTTAGTGCACGGTGCAACATTGAAAAGAAAGAGAATATTTATATTATTCATAAATTCTGTAGATTCAGGATAAGATAATGACGAGAACTGTTGTTCTGGGTGCTTCTTTGTGAGACTTTATATTATTTGTAAACTCTGTAGATTCAGGATAAAATAATGACGAGAACTGTTGTTCTGGTGCTTCTCTGTGAGAATGTTTATATTATTTGATTATTTGTAAACTCTGTAGGTTCGGGATAAAATAACGACGAGAACTGTTGTTCTGGGTGCTTCTCTGTGAGTGAACACACAAATAAACAGGGTGCTGTTTTCATGTGCTAATCGAATAAACTCGATGTCGATATTTATATTAACAAGCAACACTCCCACAAATCGCTCACCAATAATCGTAGCTAAATCAGTAATTTTTTTTATGTGTAGTACTCACCGTGTCAAGAAACTCTGCAATCTTGAGAAGCAGGTACCACCAGCCAAGTTTTACTAACTAGGGGGAAGAAAAAAAATGTCATTAGTTTACATAACTTGGATCTAGTTACACAAATTAAAGTCAAGTTATATCCAGACTGTTATTTCTCTACTGTTCTGTGTACTTATATTAATATTTACTCTCTGAAACTGTAAAGATCTCCCGTCTCTGTATGTACAACATGTCTATATCTATATATATTTAAGTTTCTTATGTGTAACATATCATCTTAATCCTCACCGTAAATATATTTTGTCTACAGTGTTTGAACACAGAAAATTTTACTTATATAAAACAATATACACGCGTATATGATAATGACCACGTAATTTGACATCTATTTTTATATATTACAGAATAGAGAACATCGAACCATTGCTTCTTATATTTGAATGTCATAGCTAATGATTATTATGTATTTTGTTTGCCAGTACAGTGATTCTTCAGCTCATGAGTTAATAATTCTCTGTTTTGTGGTTGTTTTTTTCGGTAAACCAGTTTTGAAGATTTATTCAAGCACAAATATTACCAGACTTGTGCTATTGTGTTTTGTATTAAAATGTTCTATAACAAACTATCTACCTGGGTTATCTGTTAAAGTGTCACTGATATTCTCGATGTTGTTTCGGTTAAGTGCGGATTGTAACAATGAGATATCAGTTTTTATGTTTAGTAGCTTATATGATCATCTAAGTCTAATTATTAGATAGTTGTTTTTTTTTATTTTATTACAATATTACTAATTGGTTTATGTCGTACGTTTAGGCTGCTAATATACTCTTTTTAAATATTTTTATGATCTATTTTTCGTATTAACCTTTTGCAGTGTTTTATTTAAATTCTGTACGAAACTCCTTCTAAAGTTTGGTTAAATACTCTTTTAAACGTTCTATTTATTAATTCAGTTCAAATGAAACTCTGTAATATTTTAATCAAATTATCTTTCAACTTATTTTTCATATTTTTACATGAAACTCTGTAATATTTTAATCAAATGATCTTTCAATCTATTTTTCATATTTTTACATGAAACTCTGTAATATTTTAATCAAATGATCTTTCAACTTATTTTTCATATTTTTACATGAAACTCTGTAATATTTTAATCAAATGATCTTTCAGCTTATTTTTCATATTTTTACATAAAACTCTTCCTTCCTATCTTTGTTTATTTTTTAAATCAAATAGTTCTATTCTATGGATTCTGTTGAACTTTCTGAATAACCTTCTTCCCTGAACTCACCGTCATAGTCTCTGGATCCGTTGCGTAGCTTATGGGTTCACAAACCCAATTGTACTTCCCAGATAGATAAGACAAACTGCCGCCCTAGTAAACAAATTCAGTTAATAGGTTACTGCTTTTAGTGAGGAGATTTTTTTTTTATATATATAGTTACCTAAATAATTTTAATTGTTTTGACGTTTTAAATACGTTTACGTTTTCAGTTAATAGGTAACAGCTTTTAGTGAGGAGAAAAAAATTGTTATATTGTTACCTAAATAATTTTAATTGTTTTGACCTTTTAAATACTTTTACGTTTTCAGTTAATAGGTAACTGCTTTTAGTGAGGAGAAAAAATTGTTATATTGTTACCTAAATAATTTTAATTGTTTTGACCTTTTAAATACTTTTACGTTTTCAGTTAATAGGTAATTGCTTTTAGAGAGGAGAAAAAAATTGTTATATTGTTACCTAAGTAATTTTAACTGTTTTAACGTTTTAAATACTTTTTTCGTTTTCAAAAGTTTTTCAGTGATAAAATTGACATAAAAATAAACCACTTTAAAATATTTCATAATTAAAGAAATATTAAATTATGTTTGTATTAAAATTTTGAAATGATGGAAATGATATTTGATGATATTTTAAGTTAATTAAGTTACACGATCATCAAGGTCTGACAAGAAAATGAAAATTAAAAGAAGTATTAACACCGTGATTCAAACCACAAACAAAACAGAAGGTAAAAAAACAACAACAACAAAAACAACAGTCGAGCATAAGGATCGTCCATAACTGTTAAAGACTTCTTTTATTTTTTTACGTCACAGATTCTCTTTTGAACTTTACCTCTTTAACACATATATATACAATTATTAAACAGTTGGTCCCCTGTAGAATATTGAATATTGAATTCGGCGAAATGTCATAACATTATTCACATAACTAAATTAATTTAGGTTACTGTATAATGAAGTAACAGGGACTCAAAACCCCACAGATAAAGTTCGTCTGTCACCCAATGATGTTATATAAGAAGGATGTTCAGACATTATAAACACAAATAAACAATTATATGAGCATGATTTCTATACACTGTATTTCAATGCAGGAATTTAACAGAAACAGTTTTGTTTTTTGAGTTAATTAATTAAGTTTGATAATTATATTATAATTAAATGCAAATTGCAAAACAAAAGATCATATTTACTTAGAAAAAAGAATTATACTTACGTAGAAAAAAATCATATTCACGTAGAAGAAATATCATACCTACGTAGAAAAAATATCATACTTACGTAGAAATAAATCATATTTACGTAGAAAAAATCATACTTACGTAGAAAATATCATACTTTACGTAGAAGACATATCATACGTAGAAAAAATCATACTTACGTAGAAAAAATATCATACTTACGTAGAAGAAATATCATACGTAGAAAAATATCATACTTACGTAGAAATAAATCATATTTACGTAGAAAAATATCATACTTACGTAGAAGAAAAATATCATACTTACGTAGAAGAAATATCATACTTACGTAGAAATAAATCATATTTACGTAGAAAAAATATCATACTTACGTAGAAATAAATCATATTTACGTAGAAAAAAATCATACTTACATAGAAGAAATATCATACTTACGTAGAAAAAATCATACTTACGTAGAAGAAATTTTATACTTATGTAGAAGAAATATCATACTTACGTAGAAAAAATCATACTTACGTAGAAAAAAAAGAAAGCGCTAAGAACTACTTGAGCTACATTGTACAAAATTATGATTTTTTCGATCTGGAACGGTTTCTTATTCTTCATCCACGCAGGACCAAGCACTTTCACGAAGTAAACGTAGCAAGCGATTATTGTGAGTATCGGAAAAGGTGATCCTAAAAGTGCCCATTCGCTAGTTCGTGGATCTAATGATAGTAAAGAAACCAAAGACTGAAACCACCGAATTGACTGAGATAAAAAAAAAACACTCATTAAATCAGATTCATTTTTCAGTAATCGACAGTTGCGTATCATTCGAGATCTCTAAAAAAATATTGATCTTAGATAATTACTATTACACAACTATTGTCCCCCGTTCGGACATGGTAAGTCTACGGACTTACAATGCTAAAATCCGGGATTCGATTCCCCTGGGTGAACACAGCAGATAGCTCACTGTGGCTTTTCTCAAAAACAAACACGACCATTGCTACTCGTGTACTGGATGTGTTTCTTAGCATAAGATAAAGATGGAGCTAAACAATGGACTCGTGTGATGGCTGATCCATTCAGTTAGTCCCTAGTTTTAAATCACCACAAATATATCTTTGTGCATATTACAGTAATCACAATCCTCATGTAAGGCTCGACTAACCCAGTCATTTATTTTGTTGTTCCTTGTTAAGCGCAAAGCTACACAATGAGTTTTCTGCTATCTGCCCACTACGGGTATCGAAACCCGATTTTTAGTATTATAAGCCCGCGAACTTACAGATGAGCCACCGGGAAGATGGGGAGGGGGGAGTTAGTTAATTCTATGTACTAAATCAATGAGTGTTTATATATGTTATAGTAACCATAGTTTTATGAGAGTTTTGAACAAACCACTTAATCCTATACACTAAATCACTACCTATATATTACAGTAACCGCAATCACCATGTAAAACTTGAACAAGTTAATCTTATGCACTAAATCTCTGTCTATGTGTTGTAGCAACTGAAATTCTTATATGAAATTTGAACAAGTTAATCCTATCCACTAAATAACTGCTTGTGTGTTATAGTAACCGAAATCCTCGTGTAACATTTTAACAAGTTCATTATATGCACTAAATCACTGTCTGTGTGTTATAGTAACCGAAAACCCCATGTGAGGTTTGAATAACAAGTTAATCCTATGCACTAAATAACTGTTTGGGTGTTATACTAACCGAAATCCTCGTGTAACATTTTAACAAGTTAATCCTATGCACTAAATCACTGTCTGTATCATAATAACCGAAAACCCCCATGTGAGGTTTGAATAACAAGATAATCCTATGCACTAAATCCCTCTCTATATGTCAGAGTAACCGAAATCCTCATGTGAGGTTTGAAAAACAAGTTAATCCTATGCATTAAATTACTGTCTGTGTGTCACAGTAACCAGAGTCTCACGTGATATTTGAGATACCACTGCACGTGTACAGGAAAGCATTGCAAGGTGTTCGACCTAAACCAAACTTTGTTACGCATTATCCAGTTAATTCTCTGTTACAAAATTCCTTTCATGAAGGAATGGCATTTCGGGATACAATGTGCAAAATTATTTCACCAGAAATGTCTTGTAAATGTGAGTCGATGCACACTTGTCAAGTGGTTATTGGGATGTTAAGTTATACTCAACAGTGTAATACGTGGTTGTTCCACGCCCGGACCAATGTTGTTGCTGTATTCTAGAATTCATGTCACTGATGCGTAACATCTCAATTTAGAACCCCATGTACAGTGTGACCGAAACGTCAGGAACCACAGGCACTTTAAAGTATTTTACAGAATGTGTTCCACGAGCTGTTCTTGTAATTCGAAACAAGTTTGGATTAATAACAGAATTAATTCGACCTTCTCGTGTTCTGACAGTACGATAATTAGTCACGTATCTAAAATTAAGAAAAGATGCAAATCATCTGTGGTTCCAGACTTTTCGGACACCCCTATATGTAAACACTTTTGGGTTGAACAACTCAAGGATGGTTTAGCGCAAGATATAGCGCGTGTGCCTTCATTAACATCTTAAAGAAAATAGCAGATAAAATATAAAGTTTTACTGAATATTCTGATATTCGGTTAGGAGGTTCTAGAAGCTTTGCAAGTGAAATTTCAAAACTGTAAGATGTAACAAGTATTTTTAATTTAAACATGAAAATCGCCTCGAACTCAATCAAACTAGTCAGAGTCTGAGTCAGACTGTAACTCCATAAATTCACAGAAAAATCTTTAGTGAAAATACTTAATTAAAAAATTTGATTTTTTTTGTACAAAAGACTTGTAATATTTGCTAAAATCTTGCCAAGTTTTGCGACGATACACTTATAACATTAAAAGTTATAGCATACGTAGTTTCATGGTAGTTACCAGGTGGTGCAAGGCTGATCAAAATGACTGAGCCCTTATAGAGATGGTTAACACGTATAACGAGGTTTCACTTCTCAGGAAACGAAAATTTTTTAAATTGTTTACGTTTTTATAAGTGTAATGTCACACCTCATCCTCCATTTCTAGGTCTCGTTATTTCGAGCGTCAACCTATTGCTCGAGTTTTATTTTCTCGAAATATATTCGTCATCTTGATAGACAGGTTGTGGGCTCAGCCTTCACGTGATGGTATGTATTACGTGCATGGATCTTCTTCTTCCTGTGCGTAACAGAGCATTGGCTGGTCACGGTTTTTATGTTAATTGTCAATATTTCATATACATGTAACCTAGCAACAACCAAACGACGGAGTTAAGAAGCGCTGAACCTGAGTTGTACTTTAGGCAAGACCATAGAAGTTTAGTAACCTTGTTATATGTTTGTTTACGTCACGTTTCTTTGAATCTCTTAAAATGACAAATAAACTATTATAATAAAAAAACGCTAATAATTTAATTCCTGATAGGTCAGGGAGCATCAACATGTCTATGGACAAGAAAAGTTGTTTGATTACAAATCAAAATGCATATTAGTTTTATATGTATTACATACATTATTTATATCTAACTATTTATAACAATGATATTTAAATATTTTTTCACTGATGATTATAACCTGATGTATTTCACATAAAATTCCCATTAAAAATTGGAATCGTATCTGCATCTTCAGCTAGAAGTTCAAAAGGGAAACTTTAACCTAAAAATTGCTTAGCTTTACTCAAAAACTAAACCGTTTCAAGCAGAAATTTGAGATCAATAAGTAGTTATCTTCCCCAGACAACTCAACCGTTTCAACTAAGAGATAAAGAAGTATTTATCTTTTGTTAGAAATTATAAATTAAAGAAAAAACTTCAAATTAAAAATTAATTTATATTCACCCGGAAATCCTACTGTTATATCTCCCAGAAACTCCATTAAATACGACAGCACCTAATGATTAAGTAATACGTAAATGTTTGATTATCCCACGAAGTAACACCGTGAAGTTCCCCATTGTTTAGTATAATACTGTTTGTTGAGGATGTTAACCAGAAACTTTTTATTGTATGTTACGAAGCAGTCATTAACACAAACACTTCTCGCAGACGTTCGAGGTTAGTAAGTCTATAAACCAATTTTACTTTCAAACAATGGAGATAATCCGACAATACACGCAACTTTTATTCTGACGTTTCGGTGAGCTAACAATTCACCTTAACCAAACAAAAAAAAAAGTATTTGTAAACAACTGTTTGATATTACACGTTTTTATTTCAGTGAATGTTTATCGTTTAGTGCTTGATTATCTTTATCATGCTATTAAATGGTATATATAAATTAATGTTTTAGTTTAGCATCATTCATTATTGAAATTTTGAATTGCTTAATATATTTATAATGCGTTAATTTTAAAATGTATTATAGCCAACATGTCGTAAGCAGAGGGGGTGCACTCATATTCCTTAACTTGCACTTATATTACACTATTTTGCGAGGGTCTATGTTCATGTACACCATCCCTCTTCCCAGTATGACTTGTTCGGCCATTTCCTTTTCATTTCAAAAGTAGCACCCACCCCCACCCCCCCTGATAGATTTCTGCTGCTTTCCCTGAAATGTAAGAATTGAAAATCTGCTAACCTTCACAACTGGCTCTTAGTGTTATAAGATTGGGATCTTATAGCGTCAAAAACTCTGGATTCGATCCCTAAAGTGAGCACAGTGTAGATTATTTATTGTGCAACTTTGAGCCTAAAAAAAGCAAACTTTACAACCAATGGTTGTGAGATAATAAAGTATTTCCCTTCTATTTAACAAAATCCAACCCAAACAAAGTTAATTTGAAACTTTCGTAAAAGAACCGATATGTAGATATAACGGAGAAGAATAAATTGTACTCACAATTTATAAAATGGCGCAGTATCATTACGTATCACAGTTCTAAGTATTAAATAGAAAATACGCAGGAATGTTTAACAGGTTAATTAACAAGCTCAACAACAGTTATCAAGCTGAATAACAACTTCAGTTTTAACGGGAAAAAATCTTAGTTTCAGTTTCATCTCCCCCACGCCTCACCCCATCCCACCCCACCTCTGTGTACGTGACGTTAATACTAGCTAACACGGAACCATTACCATTTGTGTCAGAAATGAGGATAATGTATATATTTGTAATATATAGACATAAAGATGTTTGCTGAAAATGCTCACGTGTTTACATAATTTGTTCGGTTAACAATAACGTGTGATTTTTCAAAAACTTGAAACAAGGCCATGAAAGCCTTTGAGGTCGCTCTACTAGCGTTTCGCACTCTTAAGCCACACCGTGACCTCGCTCCGGTTATTACTATTTGCTAGGGTAATCACGTGGCTCTTACAAGTGCAGTGAACTGGCGCTATTCTGTTTGAACAATGAATGTTTGGCTGGTTAGTTCACGTGCTTCTTTACCTTATATTTATCGATTTCAAAGATCATTGTTCACCTTATTTCAAAATATTCGCATTTTGTTTATACCTCTAACACCCTTTCACTTACATTTTACAAGAATTGATATATATATTAAATTTTACTACCTTTTGTGATCGCATATATACAGTATATATATATATCGTCACTTAAAGTTGTAAAAGTTTTGTTTTTTCATTGAGGAAAAGAAAACAACATATTGTTACGACAGCGGAAGTCACGTGACGCTAGTAACACGTCATGAGATTCTCCAAGGATCTTGACTTTTCCTTGCAATTTTAGTCTTTTCTAGGCGCCCTTTATTTTAGTATATAAGCCCGGCAAATAAAGCGGAGAGATAATTGCAGATAGACAGATATAGAGACAGATAATCGACTCAAGCCGTAAGTAAAGTGTGTAAATCGCTGTGAATTATAGCTAAGTTAAAGTGACTGTGAAAATTAAGTGTATTATAAAGTTTGTTACGAGAAAGAATAAACTAGTTTTAATTAAGAAAGGACTTGTATCGCTGAAGTTTCTCGGAAAGAGTTTTTACGAGAAATTATCAAACAAGCAGAGACGTAACAGTATTATAACACACCTATTAATGTTTATAAGTTTAATTTAATTTGCAATAATCTGCACATGCACAATTTTTACACCAGCACAATAAATTAATTCCTCGCAAACTAGGTATTTTCACACAATTATGACTTTATAAGAACTTTCAATAATTCTTTAGGTCTGAAAAATTGCGGCACATTGTTCGAATATCTATCTAACATACTGATATTTCTTACTCTTAGAACCTGGGAACCATATGTTTGTTTGTTTGTTTTTGAATTTCGCGCAAAGCTGCACGAGGGCTATCTGCGCTAGCCGTCCCTAATTTAGCAGTGTGAGACTAGAGGGAAGGCAGCTAGTCATCACCACCCACCGCCAACTCTTGGGCTACTCTTTT
>NW_013665646.1:1461005-1462595 GCF_000517525.1 Limulus polyphemus | reverse complement strand
ATCAACGAATAGTGGGATTGACCGTCACATTATAACGCCCCCACGGCTGAAAGGGCGAGCATGTTTGGTGGAACGGGGATTCGAACCCACGACCCTCGGATTGCGAGTCGAGCGCCCTAACCACCTGGCCATGCCGGGCCTCAACCATATGAACTGACAGTTCCATTCGTTAAAACCTGAGAGTCATATGGATTTAAAACTTCGATTTGTTAAAATCCGAGAATCCTCTGGACCAATAGTTCCATTCATCCATTTCAAAGAACGTTATTTTAGTTATGTAAAAGTATTTGATTATTTTATATCTCTGCCAACTTCTCATTTACATTTTACAAAAATTGAGATACGAATTTTTTCCTTTACGTTTTTCTAGCTGTCATGGTTGAAAAAAATCGCGACTGTAAACTTCTCGAAGGGAGAAAATCTAAAAGTTTCCTCTTACTTAAATTATCGAAATCGCATATTAAAGTCTGGTTGAAGAAGAATATTTTCTTTACATAAACACTAAACGAGATTCACGTCTACCTGGACGACAAGTACTTATGCTTCCACAGAGAGACATACTGTTTTTCTATTATTTCTTCGTATTCTTTATTCTTCTTCCAAACTTTTCAATCGACTGTCGTTCCTTCATTTCTCGGTGGATTGACTTGAAACTTGGTAGGGTTATACCTTGGTCTAATACGTTCAGACATTAAACTGCTTTTTGATTTAGTTGTTGTTAAATTAAGCCTTTTTAAGGATTTTATGGAGTAAAAGGCCAAGCAACCGCAAAAAAAAATATATTTTGGGCTTCTGTACGGTCATATTTACAGCAGTCGAGAGTCAAATTGGCATAAATATAAATTTTAATACGATCAACACACTGATATAAAGAAAATTGGATCTGCCCATTTTGAGTCTTTTTTTCTTTTTTAGGGGGGTCATGCTCACCAAAAACCATAATTTTGGGGGTTTGGTCAACCACTCGATTGTATTTTGACCAATTTACATGGGATTTAGTATAAAAATACTTTCTACAGGTCCCACACATTGACAACAAAAATATGATGGATTTGACCACTTTTGGTCATTTTAGGGGGGTAACAGGTTAAATAAACCCATAATTTCAGAGGTTGTGGTCAATTACTTAGCCTTGTTTCGATCCATTTACATGGAATTTGTTACAAAGATACTTTTCTACAGACAACACACAAACAAAATGCTGGACTTGCCCATTTTTAGAAATTATAGGGGGGTCAAAAGGATAATTTTAAGGTTTTTAAAAAAATTACCCCACCATCTTTCGGCCAATTTATATGGGATTTGGTACAAAGATACTTTTTCATAGGACCCTAATAGAGATATAGACAATTTTGGAATTTTTATCTTTTCCTCAATTTTTCAGCGAAAAAAAGCACAATTTGGGGGGTTTTCATGAAGTATTCATGTGTGTGTCAACCAACTTACATGGGTTTTTGTATTTTTGATTTTCCTTTGATGTCAAAATTGGCCATGTTGCGATTGCTGGCATGTTGTATTCGCCCGCGAATGTTAATCTCGTTTTAATTATTATAGTTTGTTTGTTTGTTAGAAGTTAAGCAGAAAGCAACA
>NW_013665646.1:1455021-1460092 GCF_000517525.1 Limulus polyphemus | reverse complement strand
TCTCTGCCCACCACGGGTATCGAAACCAGGTTTCTAGCGTTGTAAGTCCGCAGACATACCGCTGTGCCACTGGGGGGGATAATTATTATTATTATTTTACACTTTAGGCTAAATGCCGCTTATTGTTACAAAACAATAGTTAGTAATTTCAGTTGCCAAAGAGCATATAATAAGGTCAAGTCATTAGATAAGAATATAGGTTAAAAAATAATAAAAATACTTCTTGGCAACTAAATTGTCGACGGCGAAACCTGTTCACTTCAAAAAATAAATTGGCCTTAACCCGTCTTGTTAATATATGAAACGAGTCATTTAATTTGTTGTATAGAAGAATAGGAAACAGAATAGAGAGATAACTTGGGGCTTACGGTTACTGCTTAACCGACCTTGTTCTATAGTAAGAAGGTCACTGTTTTTTTTTCTTCTGCAACCTAGGTAACGGTAAGTGAATACAAGGCAAAAGAACAGTTTACTTGTTTGCTGAATTTCGCATAAGGTTACTCGAGGGCTATCTGCTCTAGCCATCCATAATTTGGAAGTTAGCGATAGACTAGAGGGAAAGCAGCTAGTCAACACCACCCACCTCCAACTCTTGGACTACTCTTTTACCAACGAATAATGCAATTAGACCATCACATTGGCCACGTTCGGTGACGGGATTCGATCCCGCAAACCCGCACATTGCGATTCGTAGCCCAAAAGGACAGCACAATCCATTAACTATAAATAAAACAACAAAAAATCATTTTTACTGTCGCTACCGAATGAAGTAACATTTTAAAGTATCGTTTTAATTTTGATAGACAGTAAAACGTTTGAAGAGGCTGATCAAACGTCACCAAATTCAAAATATAATTTGATAATGCTCATGTTTATGGTGTTCACGTGCGAACTGTTTTATTACAGCACGTGACTGCTGACTGTGTATTATTTATAGACTGGACGTACGCTGCCCCCCCCCTCCAATGGCACAGCGGTATGTCTGCGGACTTACAACGATAGAAACCGGGTTTCGATACCCATGCTGGGCAGAGCACAGATAGCCCATTGTGTAGCTTTGTACTTAACTTCGAACAAACAAACAGACTTACGTTATGCGAATTCCCTGTACGCTGCTTGATATGATATGTATCCACGATACATGATATAGCCATAAGCTGTTTGTCCATGATGTCACAGTCTTCTGTTTGTGATGTATAGTTGCCACTTTAAGCTAATATGTTCGTATTGTAACGATGAACCCTCGTGCTAGTTTGTCAATCTAATGAAGATCCCCTAAGCTTGCGTGTCCACGAATTAACGACCAACTTTGAATTTATTGTAACCATAATGTAACAATGTACTGTTAGCTTGAGCTAATAAGGGACGTTATGTGGAATTTTGTCAATCTAATGAAGATCCCCTAAGCTTGCGTGTCCACGAATTAACGACCAACTTTGAATTTATTGTAACCATAATGTAACAATGTACTGTTAGCTTGAGCTAATAAGGGACGTTATGTGGAATTTTATTCTACATAACAATAGTTCCCCAGCGACACAGCGGTAAGTCTGCGGACAAATAACGCTAGAACCCGGATTTCGATACCTGTGATGGCGACAGCACAGATAGTCCATTGCGTAGCTTCGTGCTTAACTACAAACAAACATAACAATATCGCTTTAACATTTAGTAAGTTAATAAGAATTTATTGATACGCAAAACAAATGACAAACCTATGTACAATACCTGGTCAGGGACATAGGGTATCAAATACTATCTTTTAGCCTAGATGGAATATGTTTAAATTTAGGGATCACCAACTGTCGGTGCACCTTATTTGTTATGTTAACAGTGATCATTGTACTTAAGACTGAAACAGCGACATTCCATGATAGCTATACACAAGTAGACGTTATTCCCCCATTCAAAGGGGCACTTCACTACCAGGTCAAAATTGGGGGCAGGTGCTCCCAGTATCTCCTTCCCCCCGGTTCCGTCGCCAACGTTTTGTAGTATTAAGAAAATTGACCTATTTTTGTGTGCTTAAGCTAGTAAACATAGAAAATAAAACACTTTCATTTAACTTTAACAACAAAAAAAAGTAGTAAAATCATATAAGCTGAACAAACTAGTGTGAGATCACTGGTGCAGAACTTCGATCTCGCTGTCATCTGTATCATAACATCGTGGATATCCTACTTTCGGCAAGTCTGTATCATAACAGTGCCTAATCGTGGATATCCATTCTCCTTTCGGCAATTTATTTTTCCGTGCAGAAATTATTTTGATCGATTCTGACTCAAACTAAATTTTACACTTTCGTAAACAGCAAATGATTATAATTATTTGAAGATGTTTGTCGTTTGACGTACGGGAGATTTTTTTAAAACCCTTTGCCCCCCAGTGGTACAGCTGTATGTCCGCGAACTTACAACGCGAGAAACCGTGTTTCGATAGCCGTGATGGGAAGAGCACAGATAGCCCATTATGTAGTTTTGTGCCTAACTACAAACAAACAAACAAATCTTAACCCTCAGATTACCTACTTATTTTTACACAGTCTGCTATCGGTGGAGGATCGCATTGTGCATTAATTATGTTAAAACAGTTTATTTATTTTTGCCTGTTACAATACCTCTTGTAAAAAACTAGTCAAGGATATTGTGTAAAATCATCTATTTTCTATGAAGAACACAAAGAAGTGTCCAACAGTAATTAGTGGTCTTTTAAAGTGCAATATGTTTGTTTACATTTTTTGTGAGACACCACGTGTTATTAGAGACCCTGTAACCAACAAAGTCGTGGATCCACAAGCAGTTTTGTGCATACATAATTTAGAAAACTGCTTAAAAATCCCACCCACCCCCCTCAATAATTACAGATTGAAAAATCATGGGTCAGTTTTCTTTTTAATACATCAACGATGCACATCTTCTTGAAGTTTCAGAATAGATTGGTTTGTTTTGAATTTCGTGCAAATCTACACGACCCATTGCCAACAGAACTTGTACTTAATGTCAATACACCCCCACCCTTTTTTATAGAAGACTTTGAAATTTTCACTTATGGTTGTAATGATTACAAACTTTAAAACCCAAACTTTAAAAGAAATAACCACTCTTCCTCTTGAGTGAACATTTTTTTATTTCCTAACATAATTTTATTGTATTTTAAGGATGTTAATGCACCATATTGAAGATCGTCCTTTTTATTATTCTCGTAGATTTGCTGATGATGGATTTATTTGTTTGTTTTTGAATTTTCCCCAAAGCTACGCGAGAGCTATCTGCGCTAGGCGTCCCTAATTTGGCAGTGAAAGACTAGAGGGAAGGCAGCTAGCCAACATTTGGGCTACTCGTTTACTAGCGAATAGTGGGATTGACCGTGACATTATAACGCCCCAACGTCGATGATGGGAGATTCGAAAAGATATATTCTTAACTACTTATGGAATGGTGAGATTATTAAACATTTCAGATACGATCGAAGCATTTAAATCAAAGTGGTCAGGTAACACATGATCGTTTGTTTTTGTTTGTTTTGAATTTCGCACAAAGCTACACGAGGGCTATCTGCGCTAGCCGTCCCTAATTTAGCAGTGAAAGACTAGAGGGAAGGCAGCTAGCCAACATCACCCACCGCCAACTCTTGGGCTACTCGTGTACCAATGAATAGTGGGACTGAGCGTCATATTATAACGTCCCCACGGCTGAAAGGGCGAGCGTGTTTGGTGGGACGGGGATTCGAACCCGCGACCCTCAGATTGCGAGTAAAGCGCCCTATCCATCTGGCTATTATATTTCTTTAACTCCGTGACACATTGCTGTTTAATTATTATATGAAATTGGTACGGGTAGTACTTTAATCTTTTTTTTCCCGTCATTGTGCTGCCTTCCTGGTGGAACAATTTGATAATTTGGCTCAGCAACTAAAGTAATGTTTTGTTATCAGACTGTTAATATTACTAATCATATAATTCTAATTATCAAACGTCAGCCATACTTGATCATTCAATTATGATTTATTATATTTTACTATCTTTAATATATCATTCAATCGTGAGGGATTGCGAAGTTTTTATATTTTGTACGGATACGTATGAGCGTGTGTAGAAGGTACACAGCCCACATGTTCGGCTAAAACTGACTATTATAGCGTTAAATTACTTATATTTATAAATAACGAATCTTGAAAACATAAAGATTGTGTGTAGAAAACTGACCAAAACACCTTCGTAGTCCGAAAATATTTCTATGTGGCGAATGAAACAGCCATAAATTCATGCAGTTTCTGCATTTCGTTAACCCTTATTGTGCGCATTATGAAAATACGGTGAAAAACATGTTTTTGTTTTTTTCCACCGTATTTCCTACTTAAATAGGAACCAACCAAAAATAATTTCATAGTTATTTAGACTGTTACCTGGAAGTAAGAGCATTCAACTAAATAATTAAAGTACTTATATGTGTATTAAACAACAAAGATAGTTTATCTGTGCGTTACAATGTGCAATAGAGGGTCCCTCACATTCATGTTAAACGGATGTCGAAAGATTGTAAACATGTAGTTATACTGTTACTCAGGTAAAGTTGCTAGCAACTCGTATCACTTTAGCCCTATGTCTGAGATACCCTGTGGGGAGACGAGTTTTAGATACTTGTACAAATTGATATAAGGTAGTTTTCGCCCCCATGAACGTTGTTTGAAATAGTCAGTGACGTATGCAGAGTTGAATTCTGGCATATCGAACTTTTAACCTTTAGTTTGAAATTCGGTGTTAAAGTAAAATTTGTTTGTTTTTGAAGTTAAGCACAAAGCTACACAAAGGGCTATCTGTGCTCTGCCCACCACGGGTATCGAAATCCGGTTTCTAGCGTTGTAAATCCGCAGACATACCGCTGTGCCACTGGGGGGGGGCAGTAGAATTTGTTTGTTTGTTTGTTTTTGAAGTTAAGCACAAAGCTACACAAAAGGCTATCTGTGCTCTGCCCACCACGGGTATCGAAATCCGGTTTCTAGCGTTGTAAATCCGCAGACATGCCGTTGTGACACTGGGGGGGGCAGGAGAATTTGTTTGTTTGTTTGTTTG
>NW_013665646.1:1451036-1454260 GCF_000517525.1 Limulus polyphemus | reverse complement strand
TTATGTACATAAATTACTGAAATGGATGAAAAGATTATTTTGACGTGTTCACTACTTGATCAATATACGCTAATTGAAGTAAATGTCAGCTCGTTAACGCCAGCTTCATTTTTATGTACATAAATTACTGAAATGGATGAAAAAATTATTTTGACGTGTTCACTACTTGATCAATATACGCTAATTGAAGTAAATGTCAGCTCGTTAACGCCAGCTTCATTTTTATGTACATAAATTACTGAAATGGATGAAAAAATTATTTTGACGTGTTCACTACTTGATCAATATACGCTAATTGAAGTAAATGTCAGCTCGTTAACGCCAGCTTCATTTTTATACACATAAATTACTGAAATGGATGAAAAGATTATTTTGACGTGTTCACTACTTGATTAAATTGTTAAAGTAAGAATATAAAATCTTTGATGCTTATGTGTTTTCTGCCAAAACAGATTTAAATTTGTGATAACTAATAACAATATAGGAAGCCGTTCTGATATTTACAAGCTGTATACATCAAATACTCTGTTTAACTCAAGGTAGGAGAGGCAAATTTTCCATAGTGCACAGGACCCCAAAATTCTTTAATCCGACTCTACTTGAAAAATAATAATATAAATAATTTTAAAAAATCACAAATCGAACTAAGAGTGTCGGGTTTATAGGCTGTAAAATACATTCTAACTATTACCTAATATATATATATATATTTTAGAAAATAACTAAACTGTAAATTAAAACTTATGGTTTTTATGGGTCTTGGTTGTTTGAAGTAACAAAGTTGTGATATGGGGAAAAAATAAGCTAAGCCTAAATTTCAAATAAAATATTATAAGGCGCTGAACTAAAATGTATTTTCGTCAGAAGAAAATAAGTTTACCTAATGCAGATACTTAACCTTGCCATGTTACTAACCAAACGGTTAATTGAATCCTAAAATTCAAGTAAAACACGTGTATGATGTCTGTAAATTTTACAGAAATTGAAATGAGTTGCTTTTTAAAAATCTATATAATTTTAGGAACAATCTCACTATTGAAACTACATAACTCTAGTTCATGAGGTATCCCCAGAATTTATTCCTGGTGGGAAGGGGGGGGGGTCATTGCCTTCAAGTTTGAATGCGATACCCTGGCTGATCATGGCTTATTTATGTACATCTAACTTCGTCATTTATATCTAAATACTATCATTTTTTAACATTATTTTTAAATGAATTAGTCAAATAAATTTTCTTCTGAAATTTTAGTGGGGGTGGGGCCAAAAAAACACAGAAAATTTATTCCTATGAGATTGAATCTTAAGCCATTTTAACTACAAATACTGCATACACGCAACGTAATGTATGGAATTAAAAGAAGCAAGTTTTAATACATAAGTTGTTGCTATAACTGCCATGAAAAAGTGGTCAGACCATGGCCTGACTGGCATTACCACTTTCTACGGCCTTGTCTAGAAATTCGCTGTATAATATACCTTCTCTAATATTTAACATGATTAGATAGTCACATTACGTAAAGTACCAATCTTAGTTTACTTTAAGTCTAGATTATTACAGCTCCATGTACCTTCCTCAACACTGTAAACGGGGAGTTTTCGGAAATAATAACGACGTACTCTATTTTGTCTAAGACTACAAGTTACTTTTTTATGTAAGAATGTATTTTTTATTAAGTGTTTACATTTTTATGCATAATAAAAAAACGACAGACAAAGTATCTCGTAAATAAATATTCACCTTTAACATAACAGATATATAAATTAGACAAAATCTTTACTATTCATTCTGTGGTAGTTTTTTTGTGTGCTCTAACAAACTCTTTTACTGTGTCTATTTTGTTTTATTCAGTGCATAAAAACAAATAAGTTTCTCCACCATTGTTGGAAAATTCAGAGCCAATTCCACCAATAAGAATAAAATATTTGGCATTAGATCACAGGCCCGGTGGTTAAGGCGCTCGACTCGCAATCTGTGGGTCGCGGGTTCGAATCCCCGCCTCAAATAAACATGCTCGCCCCTTTCAGCCGTGGGGGTTATAATGTGACGATCAATCCCACTATTCGTTGGTAAAAGAGTAGCCCAAGAGTTGGCGGTGGGTGGTGATGACTAGCTGCCTTCCCTCTAGTCTTACACTGCTAAATTAGGGACGGCCAGCGCAGACAGCCCTCGTGTAGCTTTGCATGAAATCCAAACCAAGCAAGCATTAAATCAGCTAGCAAAGTTTTATAAAAGTAGAGCAAATCTAAGCTTCGCGGCTTAGGTCAATGACTTACTTTCTAAAGATAGCAACATCCAACCATGTACTACGTAAGGGGCTTGAGAGTGACTACATTTTCATAATTACACGACCGCTCATACCAAGATTGATTATCAAAGAATGACAAAGATGCTTCTTTAGAGAATATCAAAACGTATAACAAAAACAGAGACGAATTTATGTCGCAAAATTAAAATCTCGGTTCATCGATCTCATTTTGTAAAGCTCCAGAACACTTGAAAACAGGCCCAGACTAACCAATGCGCACTCTTAAAGAACCCCAGCCTCTGAAGGGGCCCCTGACCACCGACAAAAAAAACAAAAAAACTCAACTAGATTACATAAATAGGTTATACGACAACCATAACCGGTCAAAAAAAAAGACAATACACGTAAACGTCATTCGTTCATTTATGTTTTACAATGGCCTTAATGCTTTCTCAACCTATTTGTTAGTTCAACAGAGCAGAATAGCAAACATTTTTTAATTATTATATTTGATAAACATTTTCTGGGGGCATGCCCTCAGACCCAACTAGGAATGGCATACCGGTAATGTGCTTTTCCCGCGTCGTGTGTTACATTGTATAGATGTAGCAATAGCCTGACCACTCGAGAAAATGCTCCCCACGGCAATGCTAGACCTAACGATGTGGTAATCAGGTTCATTGATGATTCAGCGGAAATGTTACACAGTCTCAAAAGTGAAAAGCAGACTCTGGACAATTAATATGAGAACAAATCAATCTTGGACGGAAAAAAAGTGAACAAATAAACAAAATATTTATTCACAGTAAATAACTGGCTGGCTTACAGTTGTGTTGCCCTTTAACTGGCTGTTGAAAAGTGAAAAGCAGACTCTGGACAATTAATATGAGAACAAATCAATCTTGGACGGAAAAAAAAGTGAACAAATAAACAAAATATTTATTCACAGTAAATAACTGGCTGGCTTACAATTGTGTT
>NW_013665646.1:1448707-1450188 GCF_000517525.1 Limulus polyphemus | reverse complement strand
ACGTCAAAATAATCTTTTCATCCATTTCAGTAATTTATGTACATAAAAATGAAGCTGGCGTTAACGAGCTGACATTTACTTCAATTAGCGTATATTGATTAACGCCACAATAATTTATCATTATTGTTATTAAAAATATATATATCTTACTACTGAATAATTTTAAAAGAACGTTTTTCAAAGTATCATACAGTATCTCACTGATATTTACTACACGGTGTTTAATTCAAAGGGTTACTACTTTACTCGTAGTAATACTGAATCTGGACAATATATATATATAAACAAGCGCGCGCGTGTACATCTTCAGTATAATTGTTGTCTACCGCTTAAATCTCTCATTCCATTACTTAAACAAGTTTTACTGATTTATCAGTAAGATCTCTCTTAATTTAGCTCCAAATGCTTGAATATGTTTGTAGTTCCTTTAGAGTAACCTAGATTTATTGAAGTATATCATTACAGATAGAAAAACAACAATACTTCGATTTAAAATTAAATAACAATACCTTAAATAACGTTTTATAGTAATATAAGACCTTAAACCTAAAATTCTAGAATGTTATAGGCAGGAAAAATACATATAACAACTGATAAAAGAAACCTCAGCAAATTGGAGTAAATTTTACATCCAAATCAAAACTAATGTTGTCAATAACAGTATAAAGACAAAATAAAAACAACTCAAAACAGATAATTATGGAAAAGACAATTTACACATTTTTGTAACAAAATATTGCTTTTTCTGGCAAATATTTCAAACCCAAATCAACATATCATTCAGATAAAAAAAGACTATTTGAAGAGTTTAGCTAAATATGTTAAATACAGAACTCAACATTAACTTACGTAATCCACACGTTTCTTTCTTTAAAAAATAGACAATGATGCTCTAATTATAATAACCTCTTTGTATGATAGTTTGAAACTAAACAAGGCATTTGGAGTTAACAAATTATAAAAACAGATCACTATAACATACCACTTTTTGACATCATCCAGTCGTAGAATGTGATTGGATAATGAAGAGGGTATTTCAGATAGCGAAGCATGGTGTAACTTCTCCGAAGACTTTTTTTTTTCTATAAAAATATATATATATGTGTTTAAATGGTCAAGTTAAGCTAGTTGTTAGACAGAATTTTTGTAAATGCAAGAAGTTTCAACCAGGAAGTAACAACAAAAGTTAAACCGTAACCTCTCCAGAACAAATAAAGAAATAAGGTCAAGTTGACTGGGTGAGCCAGCTAAGTTTTTGTTAAAGTACTCTAAACCATAAAGAATATTAAAAACCGACAGAAGTGTTTCTTGAATTCTAAAATATTCTGTTTGGGAAACGTTTTTGTAGATGCTAAAGAGTGGCATTTCTACATGTGAATAACAACATAACTAAGACCAATTTCAACACCTTAGAATGCATGAATATCACTCGATAAAATATTACATTATTACAATATTAAGATTCTGGAACATAAATTTCC
>NW_013665646.1:1445216-1448552 GCF_000517525.1 Limulus polyphemus | reverse complement strand
AAAATACACCTACTTTTAAATTCCAGGATAGTTTTCATCATTAAACATAACTAATATTAATATTCAAGAATACAAATTTTCGTCATAAACTACACCTAATATTAAGATTCCAGAATAGAAATTTTCATCATTAAAAACACCTAATATTAGGATTCAAGTATAGAAATTTCCATCATTAAACATACCTAATATTGATGTTAAAGAACAGATATTTCCATCATTAAACATATCTAATACTAAAATTCCAGAATATAAATGCCCATTATTAACTTTAACTAATAATAAAATTACGCATAGATATTGCCTTCATTAACTACAACTAATATTAAAATCATAGAATATAATTTTTCATCATTAAAAATGTCTGTATTGAGATTAAAGAATATATAATTTCCACCAGTAACAATACATAATATTAAGATTCCATAATATATTTTTCCATTATTAACCATTATTGAAATACATGAATAGAAATTTCCATCATTAATTATACCTAATATTAGAATTCAAAAATAGAAATATCCATCATTAAACATAACTAATATTAAAATTCCAGAGTATAAATTATCATTATTAACTTTTTTTATATAATATTAAAATTACGCATAGAAATTTGTCTTCATTAACAACACCTAATATTAAAATTTTAGAATACAAATTTTCATCATTAACTATACCTAATATTAATATTCAAGTATAGATATTTTCATCATTAGCTATACTTAATATGTATATCAGTGGAGTGGCAAAGTTCTAAAAGGTCCTGGAACAAGGTTTTCTTATGGGACCTTACTATCTACTTATCCTCCTCCCTCAATGACATACCTACAATTAATCTTTTTTATTCCCATACTCCTTTTTTTGTCACCTGATATTCTAGCATCCAAATATATTTTAAAATAAGAAATACTAAAATGATTTTAAAATGATTACAAATTGTAACCCAATAATCGTTGTAATTACAATTTCTTTGAAACTTCTCTCATGTGCTTTCTTAAAAACAAAAAACGTTGACGTTTAATCCTAACTAATGCTTTCACTGCATATACTACACACCAGTTAGCCCGAAGTCAACTCAAAGAGAAGAGTTGAAAACTCGCTCAAAACACATATATAGGTAGGGGATATTAAAACCGGATTGAGTTATCGCGGCTTATAATTATTGTCAAAGTCTAATTTTACTTTTGTTTTGTGTTATTTGATTTTCATATAAAGCATGTGTAATTGTCAGGGTATCTTTAGGTAGTTGTTCACTGTTTCCAACTACACTGATATACTTGATATTATTGTACTTCCTTACAGCACTCCTACGTATTTTATGTGCTTACAAGGGACTAGTAATAATAACCCACTGTAATTCTTCGAAACATCATTAAGGTATTTTTTGCTCATCTCCAACATATATAGCCCTAATAGAAATATTTATACATCCCCTCCCCAAAAAGAAAAAAAAATGTTGACTTCTTTTTGTCTTGTTGTTTTATAGTGCAAAGCTGCACAATAAGCAATCTACGCTCTATCCACTGTGGGAATCGAACCCAGCTTTATCGTTGTAAGTACGTAAACTTACTGGTGATCCATCAGTGGACAAAACGGTAACAAAAAGAAGTTTTGTTTTATCTTTCAAAAACTGCGTATTTATTTTGTTCAGAATTTCGCGCAAAAATAAGTAAGGGCTACCTGCACATAGCCATACTTAATTTTTATCTTCTGTCTGAAAATTCACCAAAATATTTGGTGTCCAAATAAAACCAGAAAAAATTCATCTACGAATTTGTTCATCTTATAACTGCTGTAATATTAAACTGAAAAGAATAAAAATACTGACAACGAATTCTATTTGACGACTGCAGCAAGTTTCCCATTTTTATGCTCGTTTTTTTATTCAGACAAAAAAAAAGTTCGAAATGTCTCAGCTCGAGAAAGAATTCAACCTTCTACCGTTATCTAAATAAATATTGTGTTTATTATAAACGGTAGACTAAAAATTAAATAGAATCTGCATTAAGAATATTTCATTTTCGTAAACACTTTCTTGTTCATACGCATTTTAAGAGATAAATTTTCGGCTCACTATTGCCATTTTAAATTTGCACCCGTCTTACGATACGGTTGCTTTAGTTACAAAACATTTGACACTGTTGCTCATTGTAACAGTAACATATTATTTCAAAAACATCTGTCTAGCAATCACATACTTAGTCCAGAATGTTTTCTTCTTGAAATATAAACAAATAAATAAATACCTTTTCATAAACTGAAACACGAATACAAAACAGAAAAAATGAACAAAATAAGCAATGATTATAGAGACTGGTTTCAGTTGAAATAATCAGTACACCTACGAATTATACAGTACATTTATGATGAATAAAGAAAGAAAGACTTTGATTCCTTATGTACCCTACCTGGTTCTAATATCGTAATTCGTTTAGCAGAAGAAGAAATGAAAAATCAGGAACGGGCCGGCTGTTGAAGATACACGACGCTTCACTTGCACCTTGCTATTTGTATCTGAACACACTCAGACGCACAATGTTGCATAACACTAACCCTTCAACAGGTTTTGTGAGCTCGCGAACCAATGCCCCAGTTTTCGTGGGACAGGGAATATGTACAGGGTAAAAACCCTCTGGGGACAGAAAATGTTAAGGTAACAGATCTGTCTACCACCGACAACAGCCTCAGTCTGCTACGCGCTCAGGAAAACTCTTTATTTTGAACCTCCAGAGTTATAGAGGAACACAGCAACGAGAAAACTTCTTCCAGATGTAGGTTATCCACTTTCTGATAGGTGGCGGTCAGTAAAGCGAGAACATCCCCAATATTTTGAAAGAACGACACTGATTGGATAACAGAGTGGATAAAGAGAGCATTCGTTCTTCGCTCCTCCTTCGAATTTTACAAAACTGGTTTACCTACTTAGGTGTCCAGTTTAATAATATCACAGTATATGTAAATGAAAGAAACAAGTTAAATTCGCCAATAGTTTTAATGATACATATCTTGAGTTAGTACAATTTGGTATTATTCTCCCAGGAAAAGTGAAATGGCAAAGGAGTTAGTTACGATGTCTTGTAGTTTTAGTAAGACACAGTTGTGCATTCAAAACTATTTAATTGTATAAATATAAAGTTTTTAGTTATATTCTTTAGTTGTCAGTTAATTTGAAAAGTCAAATCCAATGAGTTGAATGGATTTGTGTTCCTTTCTATCTTTGCAGCAATATCAAACTGTAGTGTTGTTTGGTATTGATATTGTTATGTCTCTGCTCGTTTGTTAATTTCCTGTAGAAATTCTTTCCGAGAAACTTCGGCGATACAAGTCCTTTCTTAA
>NW_013665646.1:1443688-1444831 GCF_000517525.1 Limulus polyphemus | reverse complement strand
TGTTTTAAGTTGGAAAAAAAAATTCATAAACGTAATCCATAGTATATGCAGGAAATAAACGTATTTACGTATGTATATCTAACATTTTTTTCTGCCGTTTTCAACTACCTCCCAGTGGCGCAGTGGTAAATCTGGAAGCTTAAAACACTAAAAATCGGGTTTCGATACTCGTGATGGGCACGGTAGAGATAGCCCATTGTGTAGCTTTGCGCTTAACAACAAACAAACAAAACAAACCTTATATATGTAAAGAAACAAATTAGCTCCAAATATATTACAGTACCAATGAATGAAACGACGATATAGGACAGTTTTTACAAGTGGTGACAGCGCATGGTGGTAAACATATGGCTAGAAATTATATCTTTAATATAGTAGCACATTCTGCAACTCTGTACACGTAACCAGGTAGTGCAATACACCGCCAGTTTCGCATACAACTCTTGCGCCAGTCCGAATGTTTCCAGTTTTCTGTTGTCGAGATTGGACATAAAAAGAATGAACTTATTTATAAATTAAAAAAAAAGAAGTTAATCTAATTAACCAAAGGGTAGTGAGTGCATAGTACCAAAACAAAAAATTAACATCCAGCAATCATGCCGACAACGAGAACCATCTCTCACACGTCTTTTGTAGCATTCTCTTGACTCCAGTGACTTTAGTGTGAGTCAAAAAATAATTGGTTAAACCAGAGGATTCTGCTTTGTTGAGTCAAAATTGGTGGAACTGAATCTTTTTTTTTTCTTCTTCTGTTACTCCCTTATGCTTTTGTGGTGAAAAATGTATAAAAAAAAACCTACTATGAAATATAAGGTCCGAAAAATGGTTAATATAATGGAATATACTGTGGAAAATTCGTTTATCGTTAAGCACCAAGCTTCACAATGGGCTATATATGCTGTGTTCATCGCAGGGATTCAAACCAGAATTTAAAAGTTATAAGCCCTTAAGCAAAAATAAGATTAATATAAAGAAACCAGAGAATTGAAGCTTATTTTTGAATAGTTTTTTTTTCTCATTATAATTTCATTGTGAATTTTTAAAAAAGGGGATAGAGGAATAAGATAATTGTTATGGACATCTTTGTCTTTATCATATTGTTGCGTCATCGAGGTCACGTGACTTGTGTGGCGCCCTCTAGTT
>NW_013665646.1:1440673-1442759 GCF_000517525.1 Limulus polyphemus | reverse complement strand
ATCGTTAAAGTTTCGTCGGAACGAAGTTACGGAAAAATCAATTAACAAACGGAGATGTAACAATATGTTTCTCTGTATTATATGAACAAAACAAAATGCTACACTGATAGTAGAAGACGGAGCCAACTAATTCAAAAACATTATTAAACAGCGCCAGGATAGACATTATTTATATGACTTGTTTTTAAATAAAATAATTGGTGACTCAATCAACTATTCCTTGTACAGGCAAATTATGTCTTACTTTTATGGGGGGGACCCGGCATGGCCAGGTGGTTAAGGCGCTCGACTCGCAATCTGAGGGTCGCGGGTTCGAATCCCCATCCCACCAAACATGCTCGCCCTCTCAGCCGTGGGGGCGTTATAATGTGACGGTCAATCCCAGTAGTTGGCGGTGGGTGGTGATGACTAGCTGCCTTCCCTCTAGTCTTACACTGCTAAATTAGGGACGGCTAGCGCAGATAGCCCTCGTGTAGCTTTGCGCGAAATTCAAAAAAGAAACAAACTAACTTTTATGGGTGTGGTTGTTTGTGAGTTTTCAGTTGTTAGCTTCTTTGCTGAATTTCGTACAAAACTATCGTGATAGAGTAGGGGAAAGGCACCTAGTCAACGCCATCTACCGCCAACTCTTGAGGTATTCTTTTCATACCAAATAGAGGGATTTGATGGTCACACCTACAACACAAACGCTGTGTAAAGTGCTACTGCTTTTTTTTTTTTTTTTTGGCGGTAACGGGATGCGAAGCTAGGAACCTCAGATCCACAGTCCGGCACTAACCACTGCATCGCACACGGCCCAGGTTGTTGTGAAGTATTTATTATTAGTCAATTATATCATATTGCGAAGCTCACAGTGGTTCAACGGTAAGTAAGGAGGACTTTTAACGCTAAAAATTGGGTTTCGATAGCCTTTGTGGCTTACCAGCTAACCAACAAAAGCAAACAAACATAATATCAAAATAATTTAACGTGTAGCTTTCCATTCGGCACGTTTTTTCTTAATAATGACGTGTAGTGACGTTTTAAACTTCGAGTGTATGTCTACTTCGATAACTAGCTAAAAACTGTGAGTATTTCGAGAACTAGCTAAAACCTGTGGGTAATAAATTAACAACGTTGTAAAAATAAATAAACAATTTACCGGAAATTTGTAACAAAATTTATCGTGGTTTAATCTGTCTAAATTAGTATTTGGAGCTATCGCTGTAACTGCTTTCAGATTTGGAAAGATCCGTGGTGCGAAAAATCAGTCATATGATTGTGATGTGTAAATTCAGTCAAACTGTTCCTTTTCATGTGAACATTATATAATTTGTCCATTTAAAAGAACGCACTCTTGGGAGTTTTCAACCATAAATACGATTATGTTGATGACAAATTCAAAATATGTGGACTCGATAAGGTACGTTACGCTCGGATACGTCATTTACAAATTTTTGCTTTTCGTAATGATTTGACCGTATTTTTCGGTGTATAAGACACACTTTTTTATCCAAAATTTGATGTCAAAATCTGCTTGCGTCCTATACACCAAAGGTATGAATAATATATATGTATATCGTATTTTTCGGTGTATAAGACGTATTTTTTTACCCCAAAAATTTGATCTCAAAATTTGCTTGCGTCCTATACACCGAAGGTATAAATAATATATATGTATATATACGATATACACAAGCCATGTGTAAATATATTTAAATAGGCATGCATAGTTTAGCTCAATGTGTTGAATGTGTTATTTATAACAATAGTAGTTTTTTTTTTCTTTTAAAAATATAATTATTTATAATGCTCCCTAAATAGTAAAAAAATAAATTATAGTAATGGATGAGAGTGAAAAAGCTTGTAAATACACAACGATCCCTGTTTGATGTGGAGCAGAATAAGTCCGTTTCAGGCCTAACTTTAACAAATAAAAAATCGTTTTTGAGTGCTTGCCTTGGATTCAAATGTGCAAAAAAAAGGAGAAAAAAACAAAATGGCAAGATCTCGAAAATAAACTGTACGAATGGGTTGTGGATCAGTGAAGGCAAGGACTATCCGTTTCTACAAACATGATAATTTTTAAAGCAAAGAGGACTGCATG
>NW_013665646.1:1430634-1439941 GCF_000517525.1 Limulus polyphemus | reverse complement strand
CGACTGTAGCTTTTTTTTCCAAAAACTTTGTCTTCAAAATAAGGGTGCGTCTTATACACCAGTGCGTCTTCTTTCTTAGTTTCCTCAAACATTGTTGTTCGGTGCGCATCATTGCACAACGAATGATTATTACCTTCTTTTGTATTGTTAAACTGCACTGTTCTTAGGAGCCAACGTCTGGTGTTTTTATGTTTTTTGTCAGTAAAGACCTGTTTGTTATAGTTAACCTTGGGAGATCTAGCCGTTTCAATGGTTTCAAATTGTTTCAACTTATATATTTGAAATTCAAATCAATGAATCTCTTTTTTAATGCTATCACCATTTTTAGTGGTTTAGAACAAAAAAAAATAGAACATGTAAAGGTTATGTGGTTATCGTAAATAATAATTTTTTGTCTTCGGTTGGTGCCATTATTTTGTAATACTAATTAATATTATTTAATTATTTTTTTACATTTGTGATTTTTTTTTCCATTTTTAGCTTAATTTATGAATTTAGGATAAAACAATTTTTCACGAGCGGACCGAATCTCTTGAGATTTTGTTGGAATTATGGCTCTGTGTGTGTGAAATGAATGTAAAATGACAACGAAAGAAAGTCATTTTGTAAGAGAACAGGATTACAGCCACAAGAACCACTTTCCAACTAGCACTATCTTTCAAAAGGAGGAAGTTAGACACAGAAAATGAACATGACACTATACCAATGTTGACTGTATCACCCTGTGTATCATAAATGTTATCAGTAAACTCTTAGCTAGTGTGCCAAGAAGAAAGTAAAACTAGCAAGGAGGACTATGGAAAACCAAATGTCCTCACATATGCTATGAAATGTATGTAATCAAGTGACCTTATTTCTGTTTAAAGGAAATTTATATATATTTTTCGCTAACTTAAATTTGTTTGTTTCAGACTTTTCGCGTAGAACTGCACAAAGGCCTATCTATCTTACATAGTCGTTCATAATTTGTAATTGATAGATTAGGGAGGAAACAAGTAGCCAATAACACCCACTGCCAACTCCTGGGCTACTCTTGCCTGTACGAATAGAGGGATTTTACCGTCACTCTTATAGTGCACCCAGTTTGGGACTGTGGGCGCACTCTTATAGTGCACCCACAGTCCCAAAGTGCAGAGCGCATTTTTGTGGTAACGGGCCGTGAACCATGAATCTTCGGATTCTCAGTCACAGCACGCTAACCACGGCGTCACGTCCAGCCTTATCATGAATAGAGAAAGTGCTAAACTGTTTAATTATCAGAACATCATTAAAATATTATAACATGGATTTGTTGTTAGCGATGCAATAAGAAACCATGATCAGGCATATGTTAATAAAAAAAAGTATGAGTTGTTTCTGGTAAGAACACTTCGAAATACAAGTCTGCCAAATTCGTTAGTCACTGTAAAAGATCCATTCGTCCGAAACAACATTATGTCCTCGCATATAGAAAACTGGTTTGTATTTGAATACAAGTAGTTTCAGAAAAGTAACAAGGAATTTAGATAAACTTAAATAAGTGCTAATAATCCAACTCATTTCCTGCAAGCCAATTTAGCAGCTCAGACATACAACTAATTTTAAAGCCACTGTAGCAGCTTCAACCTAGAAACAACAACAATCAAAATTACTAGGAAGGGAGCGGAGAACTTACAGTGCTTCAGTATAAGTTTATTCGCATTTTAAATAAGACCATTTGATTGAAATATTGACCAATTGCTAATCATTGCATCTGGTGGCTTTCACCAGATTTTGAATGGGAAAGTTTGACTTGAATATTGACTGATCACTAATTGTTTTGATTTGTTTTCATTATATCAAATTAACCATCAATTAGGTAATCATTCGTCTTACTAAATAATGTGTGTTTATATTTCACGTAATGATATTTTTGACTCAAAATGGCTTTAACTTATCTTTACTTTGATTTGCGCTTATGTCTAACACTAATCCCTTTTACTAATGCTTTTAGAAGAGCATTCAAACGCAATTGATTAACGGCTTTAAAAAATATATTTCTACTTTCAGATGTTTATTGTTTACTCTTTATTTTGTCAGCTGGCTAATTGTAAATTTAAAGTGTGGGGTTGTTTTCTTTCTGCCCGTTATATGATCTTTGACGTAAGAGTGGTTGGTTGATTAATCACATAAAGGCAATGTTTATTGTTTACTCTTTATTTTGTCAGCTGGCTAATTGTAAATTTAAAGTGTGGGTTTGTTTTTCTTTCTGACTGTTATATGATCTTTGACATAAGAGTGGTTGGTTGGTTGGTTGATTAATCACATAAAGGCAATGTTTATTTTTGTAATTTGGCTTTTATCTGTTGTTCATTGGATTTGATTAATTGTTCATTTAAGTGTAATTGTTGTTTTTGTTCATTTAAGGGTGGTGTGTATTTTCATTTTCCCTTCATTCATTGGTTTAAAATAATTCCTTGTTTACTTTGGGATATTTTTTATCTTACAATTTAGCAGTAAAATCCGCCATGTTATCAGAAAAATAATTCAACTGATTTTCTTAAGGTTTACGTCACTGTTTAAAACAATGTACTGAAAAAAAACTACAGTACAGTACAATATTTTATCATTAACATAATGAATACAAAAGCCTTAAGCCTAAACTAATAGACAGCCATTGACAGGACAATAAAAGATAAAATAAATTACGCAAAATTAATATCGCTGTGCCTCTTCTCCGTAAGTTTTCTTGAACTAATCTAAGCTTTTTTGAATTTTAAATGGAAGTGAATTTTATCCAAAAATAAAAAACAACAACAAAATATGAAAACGTTGGGTATGTAAAGGTAGTAAGGTCTGAAAAACGTTGGGTATGTAAAGGTAGTAAGGTCTGAAAAACGTTGGGTATGTAAAGGTAGTAAGGTCTGAAAAACGTTGGGTATTTAAAGGTAGTAAGGTCTGAAAAACGTTGGATATGTAAAGGTGTGTAAGGTCTGAAAAACGTTGGGTATTTAAAGATAGTAAGGTCTAAAAAACGTTGGGTATTTATATTTAACCCACACTTATTTCAGTTGTTGTGCCTTTTAGTGCTTTATAAACGATACTCTAATTTTTCAGGACAAGATCATAATAATTCTGATCATGTACCACTATCTTTGTTTGTTCATAAGGAAAGTTTATATTATTGAACGAGAAATGTAAACAACAAAAGTTGAACGAATATCATCAATCAGGATTACAATTACGAACGATTTACCAATTAAATCTCTCTCCTCTGCATCATACCCAAGGTCATATATTCTCAGATGATTCACCACTCATGCTGCAAATCTGGGCTTTCCGATGAAACAGTTAAGGAACATAGGCAAGAAATGCAAATCATAATCAACTCTGTAGGCTTTTCCGTTGATATCCGTATCAGTTACACATCATCAACTTAAATATTGTCATGTAGGGCTACTGTGTATTAAGTTTGCACTACGTTGCATCTGTTTATGTTTATTTCCAAAACCTTGTCAGATATATGTTGGAATTTTTTTAAATATTCCCTTAACGTTCCTTTTGAACAAAAGAAGTCTCTGAATATATTTATATGTGACATTAAAGACCATCTGCCTTTCTCTCGTGTTTTTCATAAGCTCTCAATGGAAGAATGATGTGAAGCGCTTTAAATAATAGAAAATCCCACAAGCTGTTTACAAGGAGATTATAGATCTACAGAACTTATTTATCAACTATTGTAAAATAACTTTCCTGAACTAAGAAATCTGAATGCTAGAACGAACTAATGGTTGGTTTGTAATTAAGCACAAAGCTACACAATGGACTATCTGTGCTCTGCCCACCACGGGTATCGAAACCCGGATTATAGCGTTGTAAGTCCGCAGACATACCGCTGTGCCACTGGGGGTCTAATGGTTGGAAACAGGGATGAAATTCTGACAGTGAGTACCGGATGTTATTTTTTAAGGCGGTACAAGTACCGGGACCTATTTCAGCTGCTTTGTCGTTTTTTATGTTTACACAAGATTTCTTTTTTCTTTTTCAAAAACAGGTCCATTTCACACAGGTGAGTACCTCTGCTTTTGTTTTAAGAATTTCACCCCTGGTTGGAAAGTTCCAGAACGACAAAAGATATAAAAGCTTCGAATCCCTTGTTTCAAGGCAAAACAAATTAAGACAACAACTGAATGTTAAATGACTTTACAATAATATATCGTGAGTTTATCTTTGTCATTAGCCTGAGGACTTTTAAGAGAATGCTTAGTGAGATTCCTTAGCTTGGCATAAATGGAAACATGACGGATTTTGGACTGCAAAAGCAAAAACAATAGAAGTCACAGTAGAGTCTGTAAAAAACTAAACAGTGTAGACGTTAAACATTTTCAACTACTAAATCTGGTTATTGTGTATTAATTTTTTACATGTTGCTCACTTTAGAACTTGTTTGAGATTTAATTGAAATTCTGAACATTTAAAATTGCATATTTAATTGTTGGTTTCACACATAACTAATTTCTACCATAACAGAAAGTGGGAGCTCGTACGGGAATTGAACCCGAGAACTCTAGAATGCAAAGAAAGAACAATAATTCTAGACTGAGCCCCCATTTAAGTAAATAACCTTTTTTTTTTTACTCCGTTGAGATTTGGGATTTCCTAAAAATTTATCCTGACGACACTATCGAGTAAACTAGATGTATAAGCATCTTGTGAAAAATATAACTATTTAGACTAAAATATTTCATACTTTGCCATTTTTAGAATTTCAAGAATTCTTCGTCTGATTCGTTGACAAAGGCCTTGAGGCTGAAACTAAAGTATTTAGCATCAAGATTATATACTTCACAGAATTATCGTAAGCCTAATTTCCCGTAAATTAAATCTATATTACTAATCTTGAACATTAGCAATGATGCAGAGCAAAATGTATTTATCAGCAACATATTTTATTGATCGATGTTGAAAAATAAACAGAAAAGTGATCCTATACTGATTCTAAGATAATTTAAAGTACGTTTTTCGGAAATCTATGTATTGTAGTAAATTATTCGGCCAAAATAATGAGAAGTTAACAATAACTAATACATCAGCAAAAGTAATTTGAATACATCAATATTTAATCTAAAATTCAAATGAATTTATCTTGTTTTACTCCGAACTGAATACCCTCAAGAAATGTTAGTAATACTCAATTACTTTCTTATTAAGTAACACTTATTTCTAGTGAAGGACAACGACAGTTTTCAACGCTTGAAGAAGATTTACTGGTTTTGGTTTTCTCAGACGTGGCTTCCATTTTAAACACCACGTGATCTATGGTTTCTGCAGTCGTAATAATCGTAGACATTTCGGGGAAAATGTCATACTTTTTCAGCACTTAATTGAAGCAGGAATGATCCAGAAGTTTATAATTTATACTGTAAACCTATAATGCACAAACCGCCTCACGTTTCGCACAATAAATAATTTAAAAATCAAAGCTATAATTCCAGTAATACCTTCTACATTCACGCCTAAACAAAGCTAGAGTTAGGCTTAGTTAGTAGGTTTTTTATTCTATACCACGAGAAAAGTTTCGTCAAGATTTCTGTATTATTCATGCACAATTAAACTGATAACTACTAATGTGAGAGACTTCCATATGTTTTCAGAAACCGAGGTTTCTGTTATATATTCTGCAAACGTGATGAAATATAAAATAATATACAAAAAAAATACATTATTTTGATCAAAATATAAGTTCCGAGGAATAGATCAATATGTAATTAATATTTGAAACCGTTAGTACTTGGTGAAACTCCATATTTATAGAATCGATGAAAACAAAAACAACTGTATGTTTCACCAGTAAAAGCGCCATCAATTTTCCTCAATTAAACAATTACTCTAACATCTCTACTACAAAGGAAAGCCCTTTACTTTCAACTGAAAATAAAATTACGAATATTCTGACCCTGTTATTGAAATTTCAACTGCTAATTTTAAATAAACAGAAACAAAACAGAAAGTGCTAATAGCCATAGCTCAATAGATTTGTTTTGAATTTCGCGCAAAGCCACAAGTGGGCTATTTGTGCTAGCCGTCCCTAATTTAACAGTGAAAGACTAGAGGGAAGGCAGCTTGTCAACACCACTTGGGCTATACTTTTAACAACGAATAGTGGGATTGACCGTCATATTATAACACCCCCACGGCTTAAAGGACGATCATTTTTGGTGAGACGGGGATTCGAACCCGCGCCCCTCAGATTGCGAGTCAAGCGCCCTAACCACCTGACCATGTCGGACCAGTTTAATAAGAATTAACACAAATATGTAATGCTTCTCTTCTAACAAATATAATATATTTTCTAGGAATGCTGCAAGATTAACCTCTAAACATGCAGTGACAATGTCATAACAATCCCGTTATTCGTCGGTAAAAGAGTAGCCCAATAGTTGGCGGTGGGTGGTGATGACTAGCTGCCTTCCCTCTAGTCCATCACTGCTAAATTAGGGATGGCTTTGCGCGAAATTCTAAACAAACCAAAGAAAGAATGAAAACAACTGAACAGAACTTGTATGGAAGAAAGGAGATTTCTTTAGCCCTTAAAACCTGACAAGATACCCCCCCCCAAAAAAAAAAAAGATACGTTAATTACACAAACGGGTAGGGCTAGTTCCTGGCAGACTGCGAATCATTAAGTATAGAAAACAAAATTGTCCCTCAGGTCAAGTGACCCTACAGAAAGATAAAAAATATCTCTACTCTTTCAAGTGGAACCCTAGTTTAAACAAATTTTCTGCTTCTTTTACCTATATTCCTGCTTCAACCATTACGTAGATAATGGAACACCTAATAATGGGATTCATTGTTAGCCTCGTGGTGAATTGTGCTGTAGGTCCTACGCATGGTATATGTTTGTATGTTTACGTTGTGTTGTAGAACCTACGCCATATATTATCCTTCTTTCTCTGTATCCCCGTAGAGATGTTGTTGTACGTTGTGTCGATAACACGACAAAGGTCTTGTTATTACTCTATACCTTCAACAGGATAGAGTGCTTTTACAAAAGTTTGGAGATACGTCGTCGAGTTTCTTCGACATTCTCAGCTTTTCTTCTGCAGCTTGCTGTTTAGCCATGATGAACGTGGAAAAAAAGGATAAACTGTGCTTTCACTTGAAGAAGAAGTTTCCATCTCTATCATCCTATGAAAGTAAACGTAGTGAATGTCGGATTCATCCTAAATCAGTTTTGAATACTAATTATATAACTAAGTATTTTATAACGTGAACTGACAACTGTAGGCCTAAAAAGGTCGTGCAAGCAATTTTTGAATGCTACTAAAAGATAAATAAATAAATATGGCACTAGACAACTAAGGATTCTACCGTTGAAGCAGTAGTAATTTGGCCGGCATGGCCAGGTGGTTAGGGCGCTCGACTCGCAATCTGAGGGTCGCGGGTTCGAATCCCCCGTCACACCAAACATGCTCGCACTTTCAGCCGTTGGGTGTTATAATGTGACGGTGAACCCCACTATTCGTTGGTAAAAGAGTAGCCCAAGAATTGGCGGTGGGTGGTGATGACTAGCTGCCTTCCCTCTAGTCTTGCACTGCTAAATGAGGGACGGCTAGCGTAGATAGCCCTCGTGTAGCTTTGCGAGAAATTCAAAACAAACAAACAGAAGTAATTTTTAGTGGCTTTACAATAAAAACCGTATTTTCTTCTCAGATTTTCCTCAGAGTAGCCTTCTGGAACAGCAAAAAAAAAAAAAAGACTCGACAAATACCGTATTATAGAGCAATGTCACTTAATTTATTTGTCTTTAACTGAGTCTTAATCAAAAGAAAGAGACTGGACACTGAGTGTAAACAGTAGCAATCTTTTATTGCACAAAACAAAGTCAAGTTTAAATGCTCGGACAAGGTCTCGTATCTATGTTCTCTCACCAGTGTACCCCAAGCACTTAGATTCTAGAGTTAGATGGCTGTGATGAAACAATCAATGCGTTTAAATAATCCCACTGAGTCTCAGCATAAAATGAAATATCGAATCTCTATGTGTGTTAAACATTCTGGTAGATGCTTATTTTCAATACACAATATGGTTCTACCAGAATGCTTAACAAAAACAAAGGCACTGAAACGAAGGAAAATATTATATTATATACATATCTACATCTCGCTCCTCAGGCACTCGCGCCGTCTACATGAATGGGGGCCACTCTCATGTCAACAAGACGTAGAACATACCCCCCCCCCCAAGCAAAACCATAATTTGCTGCCAGAACAGATCACTGCTTCCATTCGAAGCTTAGTTCATATCATAATGATCTCTTGAAAAGGAGAAACACATGTGAATAATCAAGACAAGAAGAGCTTGACAGTTCCCTTGACCAATGCTCTATGCTAAAGCACTGAAAATTTGGAAAGTTACTAAGAAGGTAGATAATGTATGATATGCTTGCGTATCACAACCCCAACATAATAACAAAATTACCAAACAAAAATGTTACGCATAGGAAATATACTCTTGCCGGATGAAGGAATTAATATAATACTTATGTTAATAATTATTTTCAGGTTAGAGGGTTAATCTCCTTCCATTAAAACAATAATATGATACCGCGTTAGTCCAAATTCTGACCAAAGTGGTTAAGTAGAAGACCTCTCACATGCTAAGTGACAGCTTTATCAGTTAAGCAATCAACCGTTGGACACACTTTTAACAACTCAAATTACCACATATTCTGCCTTATTTATATGTGATGTTATTCTTCCAAGACTTTTGAATATAATATATTTGCGTACTGACAATCATAAGGCTGCGCTAACCCATATGCCTCTTAGTATTCAATATTTCTAACTCACTCCTAATGTTGTTGTAGTTTTCAGTCCTAATAACCTCACTGAACATTGGAGTTGAATTCGGTCAATTCCATTCACGATCACTGGCACTATTACTTGACAGTGTTCTTAAGGTGCACTGACTTCAGAAGAGATTATTAATTCATAAAATAAAACTAAATTGAAGCTTCATCGATTGAAATATAAACAAATTTTATGTTAAAACACAAAACTATAATTCATTATATTGTCAACAAATATACTTAAAATCTTTAACTTCTAATTTTTAGAGTACAGTTTCATTAGCTTCTTTAAATTTGACTTTTAAATGCCCTTTGAGGATGATATATTTTGTCACGGAATATGATTTAACTCGATTAACCTCAACATTGCTGCCAAAAAATCCAATTTGTCTGAATTCATTGTCAGCATCTAAAGATGATAGCCCCCCCAGTGTGCCCGGCATGACCAGGTGGTTACGGCGCTCGACTCGCAATCTGAGGGTCGCGGGTTCGAAT
>NW_013665646.1:1425774-1429634 GCF_000517525.1 Limulus polyphemus | reverse complement strand
GGTGGGTGGTGGATGACTAGCTGCCTTCCCTCTGGTCTTACACTGCTAAATTAGGGACGGCTAGTGCAGATAGCCCCTGTGTAGCTTTGCGCGAAATTCAAAACAAACAAACAAGCCCCCCAGTGGCACAGCGGTACGTCTGCGGACTTACAACGTTAGAAACCGGGTTTCGATGCCAGTGGTGGGCAGAGCACAGATAGCCCATTGTGTAGTTTTGTGCTTAACTTCAAACAAACAAACAATAAAGATGATAATTTATATTCAAGAACTTAGATAAACTTCTTTTAATACGATGTAAGATAATTGTAAATTTGGGTCTATTTTGTACTGAGACAGAAGCAAATGAGACACTGAGACCAAATTAACTTGATAAAATTGTAAAAAGTGTGTAAATACATTAGAAAAACTAGAGGGACATTCAGTGGAGTGCATACCTCCGCCACGCAGTGTTGATCATATTCGGCTCTAAAAAAAAGTACGAAAATGTGTCCGTATGTTCGTCGTAATCAACGAACACGAAAAATGTTTTGCAGGATAATGAGGAATAATATTCTACAAATGTCCACCAAGATTCATCTAAAATAGGATCATTTTTGACTGAGTTATACAACAATTTGTGTGAAAAATCGGTCCCATGTTAACATATAAGGATTTTTTTGTATATTCGTGACCTTGCTGTGATCTTGACCCTCCATAAACTATCCACTTTTAAGTTGGGTCATAGTCCAAACGTATATCAACTTTCGTCCAAATCCATCCATCCGTTTTCGAGAAATATTGCGGACACACACACCTCCTTAGTCCAAAACTGTATATATATATCTCAAATTGGCGAAGAGGTGACGGAGCTATGAGCTAAAAGTTTGTACTTGAAAAAACAAAATAAAAACTCAGAACCGTTCTATGAGCCACTATGCCGCGGCTAAAAATAATAATAATATGGAAGAAAATTTCATTTTTATTTCTAAGTCCATAAAGAGACATAAAGCTTTTCGTGGAGTTTAATTACCATTATTGGTTTGAGGAATATTATCTACTATAGAAACAAAATATCCATCTTTGAGGTTTGTCACCGAAGAGAGTTTTACGACAAGCAAACATTTTCGAAACTGGTTACCAAGTGGCCAGTGGCCAGTTTATTAAAATCAAATATATAATCGGATTTCTTCTTTCACAATGAGTTCAGATCAAAAGTATGGTTGTGAAATCTAACATTAAAGAGGCCAATATTGGAGGGCCAATGCAATCACAACTTAGCCAATTTTAACACTATAAAATCGTGAAAACACAGTAAAATAAAAACTGTCCATATCACTGCCTGGGACCTGCAAGAAGGTATCATTGCATCAAATCCCATGAAAGTTGATTGACATACACATGAATAATTCACGAAAACCCCCAAATTGTGCTTTCCTCGCTAAAAAATTGAGCCACAGACAAAAATTGTCTGTATCTCTGTTTGGATCCTGTAAAAAAAAGTATCTTTATACCAAATCCCATGTAAATTGACCGAAATACGGCGGAATAATTGCCAAAAACTCCTCAAATTATGCTTTTTGGGGGCATCTTGACCCCTCTATCATTACTAAAAATGGGCAAATTCAGCATTTTTGTTTCTCAATGTGTGTGACCTGTAAAAAGTATATTTGTACCAAATCCCATATAGATTGGTCAAAATACAGTCGAGTAATTGACCAAAAACCCCAAAATTATGTTTTATTGTGAGCTCTGAACCCCCTAAAAAGACGGACAAATCCAACTTTTTGGTATGCCAATGTGTTGGTCGCATGAAAATTTATATTTGTTCCAATTTTAATCTTGATTTCTGTAAATATGACCGCACAGGAGCCGAAAATATACATTTTTAGGGGTTTGTTTGAACTTTGACCCCAAAAATTCCTTAAAAGGCCTGATTAAAATAATAACAATAAAAGTGAATGTTGGGCGTATTGGACCAAGCTATAACCCTACCAAGTTTCAAGTCAATCCGCTGAAAATTGAAGGAATGGGTGGTCGATTAAAAAGTGTTTGGAAAAGAAGAAAGAAGAAGAAACAATAGAAAAAGAGTATGTCATTCTGCGAAGATATAAAAACGTGAACATTAAGGCTAATATTTCCTTAAATTCTGCATATCACTTTTAATATTCGGTATGTCACCTTCAAAGGTTGCCAGCTTTAGTCCATGAGACACATGGACTAAACTGTGTTGGGAAGTGTTTTTGTGGTTTAGTTGTGTGTAAATGAAGATTATTCTGGTGCAGTTTCCATAATTCGACTCTTTCCTCCTGACCAACTCGGATAAAAATCTAGAAGATAAACAGATACTCATCACATAACTTGTTATTCTTCGAACCTCCAGTTAGCGGGCTCTGACGAAAATTTACGAGCCCGGAAAATACCATAGGCTTCTAAGATTCAAACATTTCATCTATAGTTCAGAACTGCTGATCAGAAACATGGAAACCAGTCAGCACCACCCACACTATGAGTCTGCTCTCCACCGATTGGCAGAATTGACTGTTACAATTATAACGTCTCCAAGGTTGAAACAGGTGAATGTATACAGTGACATATCGCGGCTCGAATCTTCTCGTTCCGATCTGCACGCTAATCACCCTACAGATAAACGCCTGGTGCTCGAACATCAATAGTTCAAGCTCAGCTAGTAACTTACGAAAGACAAGGAAAACCAGTTCTATGCTTGACTCTTGGCAATAGCAACGTAATGTTCATTATTAGTTAAACGTCGGGTTTCATTTATGACTTTCCTTGTAATGATGAAACGTCTTCTTAAGAAGATGCACATAAAATTTAATTTAACTTCATTTGGTGTTGATGTTTCCCAAATTTTTCCTGGTGAAATCTGATTTAATGGAATTTCTAAAAAGTATTTCATATTTTTATAGTTATCTTACTAAGCTACTAAAATAGAAATAAGCGGATTTTCTTGAAAAAACTCACCAGTTTGTTTCAAATATTTCTGCAAAGCTGCACAATGGCTATCTTCACGTTGTTCCTAATTTTGAACTGATATGCTATAAATATATATAGTAGGGGGAGCACCCTTGTCCAATTCCTGGTCTACTATAATCGAATAATGGGATTTGGAGTGTGATTTTGCGTCAACAGGGCGCAAAGTGTGGATCTTTGGATTCACAGATCAAAATGCTTGCCATTAAACTACTTCCGGACTACAATTGACGATGAAAAGACTGAGTTTTCTACAAAGTATGTTTTAGGAAGCACAGGTATGAAAAATGCATCCATCTTTTCTTTCTGTCATGCCTAAAATATGAAATTATCAAAAATTTAATTAAACAACTTGATAATTATCTGATGTATTAGGTCGTCAAGAAATTAATGTTGCCTTTTGGAACACTTTCATTAACCACCCCCAAAAAACGTACATCACGTATCATAGTTAAACGAACCGCCTAAATGTCACGTTAGTGTAGCCTGAATAATGTGTAAAGTTTAGTATACTCTAATCCCTTATAGTGATGACACACAACGAGACACACATTCGGCATGTAATGCTGTTTGAATAGAAGAAGGGAAACGACGTCTCTGTAGCCACAAAGAATATCAAAGAAGTTTATGGACATGTCTTGAACGTTCGTAAGTATCAACGATGGTTCAGCAAATTTCGTTCAAGGGACTTTAGCCTTTAAAGCTGTGATGGCAGGGGCCGACATGTTGGAATTGATATTCATGCTCTAAAGACGCTTGTTGAGTACAACCCAAGGTAATACACTCGTGAAATGGCCCTGACATTGGATGTCTCTCATGAAACAATACGTAAACATCTAAGGAATATGGGGAAAACTCCATAAAGAAGGTGTGTGGGTGCTTCACGAACT
>NW_013665646.1:1422531-1425401 GCF_000517525.1 Limulus polyphemus | reverse complement strand
GTCAGCAACTGGAATGTTTAAATCAAGCCCTTCATCAGAAACTCCCTTCACTCGTCAGTCGGAAATGTGTTCTTTTTCTCCATGACAATGCACGACCACATGTGGCACGTTTGACGCAACACAAGATTATGGAGTTGGGTTGGGAAGTTCACCCCCACCCACCATATTTTCCAGATATGGCACCATCAGATTAACATCTTTTTCTTTCGCTGCAACACCATCTTAATGGGAAAACGTATACAAATGTGGAAGGGGTTAAAGAGGACATCGACATGTTTTTTTGCTTCAAAACCAAGTGAATTTTTAATCAGGGCATTAATAACCTGATTGTAAGATGGAAAAGCATCATCGATAAGAATGGAGGCTATTTCATGTAATAAATGTTGTTTTTATATATATATAAGTTGTTCGGGTTTTTTCATCTAAAATTAAGCGACATTAATTTTTTGACGACCTAATAAAACTAGCAGACTACGCTGCTTTAAATATTCCCCGCCTAGCATGTTTTAGTGTTTAGATGGTGTGTTTTGAATTTCGAGCAAAGCTACACGAGGGCTATCTGCGCTAGCAGTCCCTAATTTAATAGTGAAAGACTAAATGGAAGACAGCTTTTTATCCCCACCTACCGCCAACTCCTGGGCTACTCTTTTAACAACGAATAGTGAGATTGATCGTTACCATATAACGTCCCCACGGCTGAAAGGGCGTTCATGTTTGGTGGGACGGGAAGTTGAACCTGCGACCCTCAGATTGCGAGTCCAGCGCCCTAACCACCTGGCCATGCCTGGCATTAAGAGCTCTCTACCCGCACTCTGCGGGTCGCGAAATCAAATCGCGTCACCAAACATGCCCTTTCAACGTTGGGACGTTGTAATGTACAGTCAACCTCACTGTTCTTTGGTAAAATAATAGTCGAAAATTAGGGACGACAATGAGTATCTTTATGTGAAAATTTTAAGAGTCAAACAAACACTACTTCGTGTATGTGTGTTCGTTCTACCTCGTAACAGATATAACTTTACAGTTGCCAAGCTACACGGTGATAAAGCTGTTGTTGTTTGTTTCAGAGTAAAGCCACATTGGGCTATCTACCGTGTCCACTGCGGGGAATCAAACCCCGGATTTGAGCATCGTAAGTGCGTAAACTTACTGCTATCCCACTTACTTGTCCTCATATGATGTTTCAAAACAAGAAATGATTTGGGAATTTACGTTATATATATTCAATTTATTATACATTATCTCAATTTATTGAAAAGAAACAAAAATTGATAGGTTATGGTGCCAAGTTAGGATTATTTATTTATTTATTTATTACTCTGTATGGTGAATATTTTCCTAGAAAGGAAACTAAACGGTAGTTTTTGTTTTTCAAATAATCACCTTAACCTTGAAATATCCTAGTGAAGTTATAGTTAAACTTGCTACCTACTACAAAACATTACCTTAACTATACATTCCGTGATCTTTCGCTGTTTTCTTTTTGTCAGTGTTATTAAGTGGTGCTCTAAAAACTTGCATGACACGATTCTATCAGGAAAATATGCGTCTCTTTCACAACCTGTAATTCAGATACTGAAACTTTTCCTCAGCAGTCGGAGAGTTTCTGTATTTATTGTCGTATTGGCTTTGTGGAATAAAAAAAAAGAAAAAGTATACGTTCAAGTACTTGTATAACGATGAAATAAGGACAGGTGGACCACCACTGGTTGATAACCCATTCAATATTCGTGCGCTCTGCGAACACGGCCGTTTCTTTATCAGCCAAGTTAATATTTCATTTTATTTTAATCAACGAGTTTGATAACCAATCATTTTAGGAAAATTTATCTCATGTTTCTGGTTAATTAACGATGTAAAATGTTCTTAAGAACTGATTATTACGAGCTATTATTTAATATTACATGGCTATGATGTTAACATTGTACGTATCTTTATTATAAATACAAAATATGGACAACGTCCAAAGACACAACGTATTTTATATCACTTTAAACATCAATAAAAAAAACTATTTATTCAGGATCCGTCGTGACGTTTAGAGGAAAATCTCAAACATTTCAAAATGATTTATGTATAGGAGCAAACGTTTGCAATACTAAGCAGTGGAATGCGTTGTTATCTGTTCTGGTTTTTAAAACCAGAAAACAGTATAACATCAACAAAAGAAATTCAAGAATATTATTATTAAAACAAACGAACTGCTTTACTTTCTCACACGACATTCTACACCGGACATGGACTGGTCTACTTGTTGGTATCCCCGGACTGTGAATCGGTGGATTTACGGTTCTAGGCCTGTTGGCGTAAAAACGCACTCGCATTTTGGGACAATTGAGTGCGCTATAAGAGTGACCGTCAAATCCCACTTTTTTGGTCATATAAGTTGGGATGCTGTTGATTAGTTGGCTTCCCTGTAGTCCATCAGTTCAAAATGAGGGAAAGCTAAATTCGCAAATAGCTTTTGTAAAGTTTTACGCAAAAATATCAAACAAACAAAAATATTCTACACCTTGTTAATTTTGGTTTGAACCTTATACCACCGATGTTTTTCAAAGTTTATAATAAAAAAAAACACCTCAATCCTGCACGAAAAAAATGGAGTTTGTCCTTCAACCAAGCATTTTATCAGGTTAGGCGAATGGTCTCAACCATACAATTAACTCGCAACCAATCCGTGTAAAGATATTTTTCCACAGAGCTCCCTGACATTTTACAGGATCGTTTCTCTAAATCCATACCCCCCCCCCCTCTCCCCTATCAATTCCGTCTTCTTTCCTTTAAATATACTTAGTTTGTTTGTTTGTTATGAATTTCGCGCAAAGCTACACGAGGGCTATCTGCGCTAGCCGTCCCTAATTTAGCAGTGT
>NW_013665646.1:1419548-1421679 GCF_000517525.1 Limulus polyphemus | reverse complement strand
GTCCTAACCACCTGGCCATGCCGGGCCTAAATATACTTAGTACATGAATTATCATACTAATGTTGACTTATGCTAAAAAAAAAATGATGCAAAATTTCAAGAACTCACAAAGTTACTCCATGTCGTCTATAAATATGGGAAGTTCAGCACGTGTTTTGCTATTTCAAACCCTTAGTGATATATCTGCGTCTAAAGGTGTCTACAAACTACGAAGTTATACTTGTTAATAATAACATTTTCTTGATACGGCACTTCAAGTGTAACAGTCTGTATAAATCACTTTATATGTTTACCTTTAAATGTAGTATCCTGTTAGTCAGCCATAACTAACAGTTTAGTGAAACACACTGATTATTTTTTTTATTATTTTTCTAAGTTTTCATAATGTATAAATATATATATATTATTATTATTTGACACTTATTTTCGTAGATACTTTTACTGTCATCTGCTAAAGTTGAATGCAATACCCAAATGTTGCTTTCTTCTGGTTCAAGCAAATCTTAGCCTGTTATGATATTTATTCTTAGGTTTGTTGATTCACCTATCGGGTAGTAACTGCAAATAACAGGAGGAATGGTCAGAATATTTAACCTGGAGTTAAAACAGAAATTTTGACTTGACTGAGTTGAAGAATAGACACTGAATATAAAGTTAAACAAAGGAAAATTAGACTTTATTTATCAAACGAAACAACAATTCAAGAGATGGGTGTATATATCATATGACAACGCTTCAATATTACAAAAAAGAAAGGTTGAATTTTCTCCCTCTTCACGAGATATCTCTGTTTTAGCCTGAAAGAGAGAGGGTGTGTGCCATTATAAAACAACAACGTCATTCCTCTTAAAGCTCAGATGCTAATTACGTTATTGGTTGTCTGAAGTGGAAGTAAAAAGAACTACTAACAATACACTTCCCAACTCAGAGAAACTTTCTTCTTCCACACGAGTCATCATCTACATTACCTAGTGCTCATTGCCTCTGTTGGCAGCAATGTCTACCAGCACCACCTCCAATCTCCTTAGGCTGATCACAAGTGTTTGTTTGTTTGTAGTTAAGCACAAAGCTACACAATGGGCTATCTGTGTTCTGCCCACCACGGGTATCGAAACCCGGTTTCTAGTGTTGTAACTCTTCAGACATACTGCTGTATCACTGGGGGGCGTCACAAGTGACAACAATCAGGATTGGAATTGAGTCTGCTTGATTTGCGACAGTCTGAGTGTCCCCACTCATTCTCATGGCCTCCATTCGGCAATGACCCACAGTAATCTTAACTTCACTGACCCACAGTAATCCATGTCTCCTGTCAGTCAATGTTTATGGTGGTCAGATATCCTGTTCTTTGTTTTAGAATGATGTCCCAGTGTCTTGATATATCCTTTCTGAGACGCCTAAATGTCCATTTTTTTAATAATCTGTAACGTTTTTGTACTTCTATTCAGCACTTCGAGCTTTTGACAACTGAATTTATCAACAGATACAATTTTTTCTTTAACAGACTATGGAAGTTATCACAAAATTCATAATGGGACAATATCGTAGTTGATGCTTATTCTGAAGTTCGTTGTAAGGCAGGCAGAAGCAGACAACCTGATGTCCCTATGGTGCATATCACTGAGCGCGTGATTTTGCATCTGCCAAAGCAAAGAGAGACACATAAATGGAAATGGCAGGTGGTCTTCATAGCCGATATACAGTTATGAGCTCATGAGGCATTTCTTTACAGTCACTCAAGGGGAAGGCATGAATGACAGTTGCTCAGAAGTTTACGACAAATTCTTGGTCAACAAAAAGGCTCCTCGAAAAAATAATCACTCATGAGAGAAGCGTGTATAGCAGAAATAATGTAAGTAAACATATTTGTTTCACAATAAAATATTTATATGTTTGCATAATTGATTGTTTATAATTTTCCCTAAAAATTGGGATATCCTAGTCTTAAGGTTTGAGTGTGTCTCGATTTTATTATCTGAAAAACATTTCGACAAATTAAACAGTTTACCTTTCTACGTTAAGGGAGAAAACACGAGAGGTGATGTTTTCACTATAATCTTTCATCAAACCATTATACCGAACGAGATTTTTTTTCTGAATAGGCGAAACAGAATGTTTGTTTGTAATAATT
>NW_013665646.1:1408013-1418664 GCF_000517525.1 Limulus polyphemus | reverse complement strand
AACTTCAGCGATACAAGTTCTTTCACAATACAACTTTGCAATACACTTAATTTCCACAGTCACTTTGACTTCAACACACGCTATAATTCATAACGATTCACGCACTTTACTTACGGTGCCTACAGCTCGCTTGACTCAATTATCTATCTATCTATCTGTCTATCTGCAATTATATCTCCGCTTTATTTGCCGGGCTTATATACTAAAATAGAGGGCGCCTAGAAAAGACTAGAGTTGCCAGGAACAGTCATGATCCTTCTAGAAACTCCAGCGCACATGCTTCCAGCGTCACGTGATTTCCGCTGTCGTAACAGTAATCTTCTTTCTTACAGTAACTCATTAAAATGTTCTTTTAATAATATGTTTGTTTGTTTTAGCACAATGCTGTGCAGTGGACTGTGTAAATTGTGTCCGCCGAGGGGATTGAACTCCGAATTTTATCTGTATATGCTCTCAAGTTAACCGCTGAACCACCGACTGACTTTTATTATCTACAAAATAAAGCGCCACTAAAAATTAAGTTGCGTTACGTTCATTGTAAGATAAAACAGGCTGGTAAATTTATGTGACTAAGTTTCCATTTCTTGCCTCAAGAGGCCCGAAATCAATGTTCTCAGTTCCACTATTACTTAGATGCTTTTTGTATTTCTTCATACTAGTCGTCGCCTGTAATGTAGCCTTGCACCAAAATGAAACAACCAAGTATATAGAAAAATATTAAATTCACTTTTTTTCATTCTGTCGGGAAACGAAAAATTATCTGTTGAGAGAGTTATATATATCGCATATCATAAACACAAGCAAGATTATCTTTATGTAACATCAGCAACATCCTTTCATCCACCGTCCATGTTTAGAGACTGACTGTCACTCTAATAATGTATGCACAGTTTAAAGTGCGGAGAATATCTGAGGTATCACATGAATTCCGACTCTGCTTGCCAAATGCGTGATCTACCATTATTTCTTACTGTTAAGAAAGTTTTATTTGTTGGTTGATTGTTTTTTAAAGCAAAGCCACAATGGGCTCTCTGCTGTGTCCACCACGGGGAATCGAACCTCATACTTTAGCATTGCAAGTCCGTAAACTTACCGCTGTCCCACCGGGAGACAAACTATTTTGTTATTACCCAAACATTGGTATCAATGGACCCCACTCCCCTCCAAGTAGCTCAGTCTAAAGTCTAAAGGCTTATAACGCTAAAAACTGGTTTTCGATATCCGATAGCCTATTGTATAACTTTGTTCTTAATTGACAAAATGTCTTGATTTTATTCAATATTACTTATTTTGTATGTCATTACACACTTTAAAGTAGCGTTTTACTATAACATAAACCATTACAAATAATGAAATTAAATTTCGTAATGCTAACACCACAGATATTGATATCAAGCGCTTCAAGGTTATTGTTTCTTAGAGGTGACCTTGAGCGCACCAACTGATGTATTCCAGTCAAAAAAAAACTAAACCTATGGAAATCCCCACTGATTAGATGAACAAACTTCCCCGTTCTAATTACGTTGCACATGTAAAAGTGTTAAGGAAAATGATATGTTATTCTAGTGTTTCGTTTCGTTTTCACATTCACATGTTTTTTTTGGTTATTGTTTGTTTAGTTTTTTTCAAATTGCTTATCTTGCAAACTTTGGTTAACATTGCTCTCTATTTCTAACTTTGTTTTATTTGTTAATATAATATATTACAGTGTTTAAACAAATGAGACAGATTGTAAACTTTTTTTTACAAACATTGACTAGCATTCTTCCCTATTTCTGATTCCATTCTTTAAAATCGTCGGAGTTTCTATTCTATACATATTTCAACAATATTTAACCAAATCAACAAAATTATACACATTTTTTTATTTGTTTTCTTATAAACATTAATTATAATTCAGTTTGCAGGGTTTGATGTACACTTCTTTACTTAGTACTAATTGCATAAAATACTTCAGGCATTTCGAATAATATGAGTCTATCCTGTCACAATTAATTATTTATAATTGTTCAACGAATTAGTTGGTAAAATAATTGTGAAGCTGTCTTTTCCTCGCCAGATAGCCCATTCTACAATTATGAGTAATTAAATGTGGCAGGATAGTCACATATTGTTCAAATACCTAAATTACTTTAGGTTATTAGTTGATTAGTAAAGAAATTCATATCAAATCCTGCAAATTGTTTGAATCCCATTCACTCTAATAGACAGACCTCTTGCACTAATGAGCCGTGAATTCGGCGAAACTAGTCTACTGTAGAGGGATTCGCAAAACAAAGTATAGGTTAGGTCTCTACGTCCTTCACAAATAAATCATTTTCTCCACGAAGTTACACTGCTTAACGTGGGAAAAAATATTCACAAATAACTGATAAGCCTTGTTTCCCTTTTCTAATTCTAATGTTTCATTGTTTCAAAAATCGACGGAATTTCTATTGTGCCCTAATTCTTTAATGTTTGGACACAATAATGAAATATATAAGCATATATTTATGTTTTTATTTAGTAAAATGCACTAATTAAACGCACACAACACTTTCTGATCATTTGGGCTGAAACAATTTCTTAAGGGAATCGTTACGGCATAGTTTGTTTGTTTTTGTTTTTGAATTTCGCGCAAAGCTACACGAGGGCCATAGCATCAGTAGACAGACAAGATCAAAACCCAGTAGAACATATTGCAATTACCTGGAGAAGTTAATTTGAACGTTTAAACGTCTGCTTTCAGACGTCACGAAATGAATGATTTGAACAACCAATGACACGTTTCAACAAGATCTTAACCCAATAGAACATATTGCGATTACCTGGAGAAGTTAATTTGAACGTTTAAACGTCTGCTTTCAGACGTCACGAAATGATTGATTTGAACAGCCAATGACAGGTTTCAACAAGATCTTAGCCCAATAGAACATATTGCGATTACCTGGAGAAGTTAATTTGAACGTTTAAACGTCTGCTTTCAGACATCACGAAATGACTGAATTGAACAACCAATGACAGGTTTCAACAATGACGTTTAAACGTTCAAATTGACTTCTCCAGGTAATCGCAATGTGTTCTATTGGGTTAAGATTGCTTTCAGACATCACGAAATGATTGATTTGAACAACCAATGACAGGTTTTAACAATACCTTAACCCAATAGAACACATTGCGATTACCTGGATAAGTTAATTTGAACGTTTAAACGTCTGCTTTCAGTCGTCACGAAATGACTGAATTGAACAACCAATGATAGGTTTCAACAATATCTTAACCCAATAGAACACATTGCGATTACCTGGAGAAGTTAATTTGAACGTTTAAACGTCTGCTTTTAGACGTCACGAAATGAATAAATTTTTGAAATAATAATGGAAACAAATTGCACCAAATATTTCTTGGAATCAAACAGAAATAATGCCTCGTAGAACAGTAGTAGTTAATCAGGCCATTTGTTAGACTATTTTAGAACACTGATCACTAGACTTCGTTGATGTTTCTAATGTTCACAACGTTTCCACCTGAGACTGTGAATCTAAGAGTTCTTTGTTCGGGTCCGTCGTTTCACTGTAAGAACGTTCATCACTAGGCCACGCCCGGCCCTGGTAATTAAAGGTAAAAAATATAAAAAAATATTAGGCAATAAGTATGTGTAATATTCTAAATCGTATCTTTTTACCTTTGTTTGTTTGTTTTGAATTTCGTGCAAAGCTACATGAGGGCTATCTGCGCTAGTCGTCCCTAATTTAGCAGTGTAAGACTAGAGGGAAGGCAGCTAGTCATCACCTCTCACCACCAACTCTTGTGCTACTCTTTTACTAACGGATAGTGGGATTGACCGTCACATTATAACGCCCCCACGGCTGAAAGGGCGAGCATGTTTGGTGGGACAGAGATTCTAACCCGTGACCCTCAGATTGCGATTCGAGCGCCTTAACCACCTGGTCATGCCGGGCCTTTTTACCTTAGAGAAGACACTAGAATAAAGCAGTCGTTAAGTACACTGGCATCTTTTGTGTGATCCATTAAAACACTCTTAGTTTCTTAATTGGGTGATACAAAACACACACACACACACATATTATTTTAGCGTATTACCGGCGTCTACTTGGCACATTGAAGTTTCGTCTATCTGTTATTTTCTCTGAAGATGTTGATTATTTGAAAACATAATACTTGTGGTCCGGTGATTAAGAAAGGACGATGAAAAATAATACATTCGTAACTAATTGAATTTATGAATAAAATATAATAAGCATGATTCAGTCTGTGTTACCGTTTTTGATCAATTCCTTTCTCGCAAATAAATTAGTGTAAATTGGAAAATTAAAAATGTGAGATGTAATATATTTTCACGTTTTTTTATTAACTTACAATCCATTACTTTTGAAACTTTTTTATTGTTTTGCGAAGAAAAGTTGTTATAACCATAAATAATTTAGATAGTTTTTTAACTCAAATACATTTGTTTCACCAGAATCTCTGAATATTCTTGACTTTGCCTCAACAGACAACTGTTGCCTTAGGGTTGAGTGGAAGGTGCTATGAAAACTGGCAAGTCGATTTTTACATTTGCCCTGTGTTAACGACGAAGAAAAGCGAAGTTTACAGAAAAAAGTGGCGAATGCCTTAAGTTTCCATTACTTCATTGATGTCTGTGTGGATGTTGGTGTTAAAACATTCTGCAATTCTCCACGTTAAATTACTCAAAAATGTTGTTATCCAACGATCAGGAAAATGTCGTACTTTTGGAATTTCCCGAGTTTTTTTTTTTTCGTTGTTGGTGTTGTTCTTGGATCGCTAAAACGTTGCAGTAGAACTGATAAGCGATAAAAGTTTCAGCAAACCAGTCTCGCGCCAGGCCTTGCGTAATAAAATGCTATGTTACAATTTTATTTCTTATCCACTATAAATTGAAAACTTTTTTTAGCAAACGTTTAAACAGTGTTTTGTGACTAGGATAATAATCTCAGAAACAACGTTAATGGAAGTATTATTCAGAAGGAAAGGAAGAAATACGCCACCTGTGGCAGTAGTTATTACGTTTTCTACGTCAATATTAAAAAAATATTTCTGATAAAATATATTTGATGCCACTTATTCTGTCTCTGTTTTTCTCAAATGTCATCCTTAATAATAATAAGTAAACAATGAGTTACATTTTTTTAACTTTTCTGAAAAGTGAAATTATTTTAAAATTCTATAAATCGGATTCGTGCCTTAAATAACGGCTGCTGCGCATATAAAAAAATTGTTAAACATTCTGGTAATTATTTATATGCGAAACATTTTACCAACACGACAGGATCAACTCTTTATTTACGTAATGTAACACGTCTGGTTCAAATATTGTTATATTATACGTGCTGTAACACGTCTGGTTCAACTCTTGTTATATTATGTGTGATGTAACACGTCTGGTTCAAATCTTATTAAGCTATAGGTGTTGTAAAACGACAGGATCAACTATTGTTATACAATATTTTGATGTAACACGTCTGTTTCAAATCTTCTTGTACTCTACGTAATATAACACTTCAGGATCAACTCTTGTTATACTCTATGATGTAACACGCCTGATTCAACTCTTATTGTATTATACGTGATGTAACACGTCTGATTTAACTTTTGTTATACTACACGTGATGTAACATGTCTAGTTCAACTCTTGTTATACTATACGTGATGTAACACGTGTCATTCAACTCTTGTTATACTATACGTGATGTAACACGTGTCATTCAACTCTTGTTATACTATACGTGATGTAACACGTCTGATTTAATTTTTGTTATACTACACGTGATGTAACACGTCTGATTTAACTTTTGTTATACTACACGTGATGTAACATGTCTAGTTCAACTCTTGTTATACTATACGTGATGTAACACGTGTCATTCAACTGTTGTTATGCTATATGATGTAACACGTCTGGTTCAACTGTTATTATACTATACCTGCTGTAAAGCGACAGGATCAACTCTTGTTATATTATACGTGATGTAACACGTTAGGATCAACTCTTTATTTACTGTACCTTATCTAAAATGACCGGATGAACTCTTGACTCGCTCTAAGTGATATAATGTCTTAGGATGATTTATTTTTTTTTTTTTTTTTTTTTGCTGTATTGCAAATAACTCTGAACATTATAGACTAAACATTCGGTTTCTTATACCTTTTAAAGCAAAGCTAAACCGTCAGTTTTTATAGTTCATGTGAAACCTTCAAGGGTAAGTTACAAGTTAATTTCATATCTGTTTTCGTATGGATCAGGCTTAGGTATTACATCATTACTTTATACTGTAGGTAATCCCCCAATTAAAGTTAGAAATCGTGCCAAGTGGGTCAAACATGAGTATAGATTTCAACACAGAATTTACTTTTCCATTGAATGGAGAATAAACTACACCTGAAAATAACGCGTTTATTACTTCATGTTCAATGGGTTTCATATGCTAGTTCTAATATACTTAGGGGCCTTCCTGGATGTTACTATTTCAATTTCATGCTCAAGTTGATAGTGAGACACGAAAATGACTTTAGATTGGTAAACGTTTTTAACTTTTGTCGTTACTCTTTTCAAACATCTATATTTTTATATGTATTCGTATAAAGTAACACGAGTTGGAAAAAAAAAAGAAGGAAAGAGGCAGTTAAATATTGTACTAAAATTTTGAAAGAATCGTTAATATAATTTAAAAAGGGGGAAATATTTTATGTTAGAGTCTGGAAGTCAAAACTACCACTCACTATTGGCGGATACAGATTTTATTTTATTGTTTTTTTGTTTGGGGGGTGAGGGGGTCTAAAAAAACGACCTTTACTTAAAGATATAAGTATCGTTCGAGAGCATTAACGTTTTGAGTAGGACCAATACCCACAAGGTTAAGATGGCACACAAACTGTATTTATGTAATTATTTAATGAATATTTATAACCATCTGCCAACTTACAACGCTAAAAACCAGGTTTCGATACCCGTGGTAGGCAGAGCACAGATGGCCCATTGTGTAGCTTTGTGCTTAACTTCAAACAAACAAGCAAACGTTTATAACCATTTAGTATATTTTGTGATATCTGTCATCTTACCAAATTTTTGTAAAAGTCTATTTGACTTAGAACTTATTTCAACATCTATATATTTCAAACTACTGTTATTTTCGTCCCTGAATATAATTATAAAGAAAATCTGCCAAGACTTTCAATTTTATCTCTGGGAAATGTTTTCAAAGTTAATTCAACACTTTTTCAAGTGACATGTCTACCATTGTTTTGAACAACGTACATGCATTAGAACAAGACCATTCAACTGTTCTTCATTCATTGTAAGTCTTAATTATGTCTTTAAAAAACAAGTTCATTGAGACTACGTTTATATTCATAACTTGTAGCTCCCATTGTACATACAATTCTCAGAATCACGTAGATATTTGGAAAGTCAATTTTGTTGCATTTTTGAAGTACACCTGAAGCTGTGTTTGTTTTTTTATTCATCACTCTCCTTGTTGCTTTCCAAAGTCTTGGTTCAGATGATAAACAGCTAGGACTGAGCAAGTCAGCTGTACAGAAGTCAGTAAAGTCCTCTAAATCTTTCATACTGGTATTCTGAACATGATAAGCTACAAAGCTTTAGTTACTGATGTTGTCAAAGGGTTAGATCTCGCTAATTCATTCAGGTATGGATTTGTTATCACTCTTCTACAGAAACTTCAGGCGATTCATCTCGATAGTTTTCTGTCTTCTACATCTCGTTGGAGACTGTTGAGCCTCAAATGCTTCATCAAATGTCAATGCTACTGTAAAACGTTCGTGGGAAATATTGTCAATGTCACCCCAAGTCTTTTGCAAAGTGTTATTGACAACACTTCCAAAATCCGACACGATATCCACTGTCCTTCTCAGTTTGATATTTTCTTTACCCCATAGACTGTTTCCCAGTGATCAAACAAGCGAGGAAATGAAACTGGTGGCTGCGTGAAGTGTCGTAACATCTGAAGTTATCTTCCTTCGAAGAACCGAAACTAATGGCTGTGTGAAGTGTTGTACCATCTGAAGTTATTTCCCTTCGAAGAACCAAAACTGATGGCTGTGTGAAGTGTTGTAGCATCTGAAGTTGTCACCCTTCGAAGAACCGAAACTGATGGCTGTGTGAAGTGTTGTAGCATTTGAAGTTGTCTCCCTTCGAAGAACCGAAACTGATGGCTGTGTGAAGTGTTGTAGCATCTGAAGTTATTTCCCTTCGAAACTGATGGCTGTGTGAAGTGTTGTAGCATCTGAAGTTATCTCCCTTCGAAGAACCGAAACTGATGGCTGTGTGAAGTGTCGTAGCATCTGAAGTTGTCTCCCTTCGAAAAACCGAAACTAATGGCTGTGTGAAGTGTTGTAGCATCTGGAGTTGTCTCCCTTCGAAGAACCGAAACTGATGGCTGTGTGAAGTGTTGTAGCCTTTGAAGTTGCCTGTATTTCAAAACCTCTGGATGTAAACATGTCATGCAGTGAGCCTCTATTGCCGTACATAGTTCACATAACACCTCAAAATTATCATATCTCTCAATGAACCTTGTTTTGCACATTTAAATTAATTTGATTTTTCTAGTTTCACACAGCTCTTCAAATTATTTCACTAAATTGTCATTTAATATTCATAAAATTGACAAACTTTCTGCTGGGTAGTTTCCATTAGGTTTCTTACTAGAGAGTTGTGGGCACACATATTCAAGGCTCAATTCAAACAGTAACTTTTGCAAAGATTTAGGATAATTATTCAAAACCTGTGCTCCCATTTCATTGATATGGCCGGCCATTTTATCAACTCCATCATACGTCTTTCCTCTATAATTCTCTAAGTTGACGCCCCAGATCTACAAAGTAGACACATCAGACAGTCCCCCCCCCATGACATCAACGAAACCAAAACAATTCTCTTATCTCGTTATCAGCAGTGAAAAAACTCACACAAATACTCAACTGTTTAGTATTTCGTACATCAACTTTCTCATAATACGATACGAAATAAATCCTCACCCTTTTTTACTTTCTCCACTAAATCCTCTACAATACCATCTTTCACAGCATCTATAACTTCATTTTGTATGGTCTTTGATCGCTAGGTGGTATTCTTCGGAGCAGTTTTCAAGAAATTCTGGAGTGTCTTATATGTAGAATCAATTGTAAAATCTATGAAGGCTTGGACGTTACCACAGTTTAGGCTTTTATCATCAAGATGCTTGCTACAATCCCTGTGCCCTCTTAAAGCAATGCTTTGTTTCCCACACAAAGCATTTACAATGGATGATAATAACTCCCTCTCAGTTCTTCTTGAGAACTTCAGCATTTCAAAAAATTGGTCATTTCTCTTACATCATATTGTTGTCTCTTTATCACACTTAGAAATGTAAGAGCCCTTTCACGAGAAAATCCATGGCATATCTTTGCTCCATAATAACCTTCCTTCCAAAAGTGTCTGTTGACATATCATGGGACATATCCGTTAGTGAAGTGGTACTTATCAAACCGAGATCATTTTAACCAAAGAGAGCACAATAGATATAAAAACAACTATCAACTGCTGCTGAATACACAAGTCCCTGATACCGTTCTATTCCAGACATCTGGAATGTCCTGTTTCGGCGGCCATGATTAATGACTGGAAGTATTACTAGGAACGAAATGTTCACGTAGTAAAGTAGTATACTTTATGTGATTTGGTAGCGTGCGTAGGCCTTTCTTTACTCAACCAACATCTTTCCGTCTTTCATTCACTATAATTGGTAAACACAGACAATCTTCCAGAAGAGACAACTCCAATTCCCGCATACAATACTCTAAAGCAGTGCTTCCCAACTGGATGAATGGTTCACCCAGGGGTTAACGAGATCAGAATCAGGGTGAATTAGTATTATCAATTATACAACGAATTCAAGAGCAAAAAAAAACCAATAGTTATTATCATTATTATTTATTCTAATTGTAGTTTGATAAATATATGTGTTTTTATTTTATGTTGTATTTATTCTAGTTGTAGTTTGATAAATATAATTATTTTATTTATTTTATGTTATATTTATTCTAGTTGTAGTTTGATAAATATAACTATTTTATGTTGTATTTATTCTAGTTGTAGTTTGATAAATATAACTATTTTATGTTGTATTTATTCTAGTTGTAGTTTGATAAATATATTTATTTTATGTTGTATTTATTCTAGTTGTAGCTTGATAAATGTAATTATTTTTGTTTATTTTATGTTATATTTATTCCAGTTGTAGTTTGATAAATATAACTATTTTATGTTGTATTTATTCTAGTTGTAGTTTGATAAATATATTTATTTTATGTTGTATTTATTCTAGTTGTAGCTTGATAAGTATAATTATTTTTGTTTATTTTATGTTATATTTATTCTAGTTGTAGTTTGATAAATATAACTATTTTATGTTGTATTTATTCTAGTTGTAGTTTGATAAATATATTTATATTATGTTGTATTTATTCTAGTTATAGTTTGATAAATATATTTATTTTTTTATTTATTTTATGTTATATTTATTCTAGTTGTAGTTTGATAAATATAACTATTTTTGTTTATTTTATGTTATATTTATTCTAGTTGTAGTTTGATAAATATAACTATTTTATGTTGTATTTTATGTTATATTTA
>NW_013665646.1:1402678-1407133 GCF_000517525.1 Limulus polyphemus | reverse complement strand
CCCACCAGTGATACCTGGGCAAATCTGGTTACACTAGCGTGTGAGTGGGAGGGGAGGGGGTATAAATACAGTTTCAAACATGGCGATTTGAGATCTCGAGGGGAGGGGGTAGGAACACAAAATCCGATACCAAAAACGAATTGAACCACCCTGAAAATCTACTCCAAGAACATCATGCTTGGGTGGCTTTCCTGGCACATTTCAGCCCCCCCCCCCCCTATGCCATGTAGATAAGGGCACTCCTCGAGCCATCCCGAGTCCTTCTATCAAGTTTGGTCTTTGTTGCTCCAAAACTGTGAGAGGAGTTCACGCACAAACGAATATGTCCATAAACACACACAGCGTGAATTAATATAGGATATTGTTCAATTGTTATGGCCAATAATCATCTCCATGTCAAATTAGAATAAGTTTAAAATATTCAGGTTTAAGTGTTTTTATACTGAGCATGATCTTTGTAAAATTACTTAAAACTTCTTTATTTTTACTAATTATTTCATTATTGGTCAATAGATGGGGATACAGTCATCATTTTATAATGTTCACTCGAAGTTTTATAATTCTACTGTAGGTTCATGTTTATCCCATTATTTCAAATACTGAAAGAAGGCAGCACTATGATATAGAAAACTGTAGTTCCAGAATAAAAGCAATGTTCAGACAGAGTATTTATCATCTAAGATATATTCAACCTACAAGCTGCAGCGTGCACACAAGAATAAGTACACGTGTACCTAAAAGTCTGCCAACTTATCACGACAATGAACTTATCTTTTCTAAATTTCGCTTTATCCTTGTTCTCCTTGCATCACGGAAAACAACCTGTTTATTAGAAGTATTTTTATGTAGATCTTATAAATGACTAAAGTTCTTACATCATGCCTTCGGCTACTTAGAATCAGATCCGTTGTCAGATAAAGGTACGGCTGATGCACTTGTGATACAGTCCCCGGGCAGAAAATTTCTGGAAATCTCAACTAGTAATCGTAAAGCATTTCTCAAAGAGCCGCCATTAGTCTCGAGAGTATGTAACTTAAGTTTTAATTAATAACTTTAAGCAGCTTAATCTCACTATTATTATGACTTACTTTTTTTTTGGAGTTTGTCGACTCGATTCTTATCTGAAATACATGCAAAATTACTACAGTTAAATAATTGTTAAACGGTCCTATATTTTTTGTTTACTTGTTTGTTGGTAGGTTGGTTGGTTTTTGTTTTTAGAGCAAAGCCACATTGGGCTATCTGATGTGTCCTCGTTGGGAATCAAACCCTGTATTTTAACGTTATAAGTATTTTTTTATTCGCACCAGGATGGTCAAGCGGTCCTTCAGTAGAACATTTTATTTGCACCAGGATGGTCAAGCGGTCCTCCGGTGGGACAGTAGTAAGCCTACGGATTTGCACCGCTAAAGCAGGGATTCGATTCCCCTAGGTGGACACAGCAGATAGTTTGATGTGGCTTTGCTATTAAATACACCCACGCACACATACACACACATGTTCAAGCGTGTGGCTCCCCAGTGGCACAGCGGTATGTCTGCGGACTTACAACGTTAGAAACCGAGTTTCGATACTCGTGGTGGGCAGAGCACAGATAGCCCATTGTGTAGCTTTGTCCTTAATTACAAACAATAAAAGGTATTTTGGTCGTTGTTATTTAATTCCAGTTAATATCTGTATAAAGGATATTTTATCGTTGTTATTTAATTCCAGTTAATATCTGCATAAAGGATATTTTATCGTTGTTATTTAGTTCCAGTTAATATCTGTATAAAGGATATTTTTGTTGTTGTTATTTAGTTCCAGTTAATATCTGTATAAAGGATATTTTTGTCGTTGTTATTTAGTTCCAGTTAATATCTGTATAAAGGATATTTTTGTCGTTGTTATTTAGTTCCAGTTAATATCTGTATAAAGGATATTTTTGTCGTTGTTATTTAGTTCCAGTTAATATTTGTATAAAGGATATTTTTGTAGTTGTAATTTAGTTCCAGTTAATATCTGTATAAAGGATATTTTTGTTGTTGTTATTTAATTCCAGTTAATATTTGTATAAAGGATATTTTTGTTGTTGTTTCTTTTTTTACTTCAAATTCTAGTTTAGTCAGAAATTATAAACATATAGAAAAATTGTTTTTACCCATTCATTCAAACGGTTACTCAAAAAAAAAACACAGTTGATATTTGTTCACGTTTTTACATCAGCAGGTGAAGAATACAATTAGCTTCCTTAAGTCAGAACAAGCTGAGAAAATGTATTGGCTTGTTATAATTTTTCACAAATCAAAAGTAAATTTTTGACCTTCACCTTTTTTTTCAAAATTGGATATTTAAAAAGATAAACGTTCTAGATCGAAATTGTAATACGAAAATATCTGAATAATTATAGATCTAAACGTTGTCAATAGATAGCGCAACAATCTCTATGTAGATTCTACAGTCTACGAAATTTTTGTTGCTAAAGGGAACAATTAATGCAGACTTAACACTATTCAAATGATGAGACCTTAGATAAAATATCAAACATCCTGTGCAACTTATACTTGTAATGATAAGTTTTCATTTCAAAATCACAACTTGCACAATTATTTTCGATAACCAATTTCGGTATGTCAAGAACTATTTCATAGAGACGATCGGTTATTCAAAGAAAATAAACTATTGCATAATATTTTATTGTAATATTAAATATTCAATCAACTGGATATAAGAACCCACACTTACAGACTTAAGTGATAGCACAATACCTATTAAGATTGCAAGTTATTTCAATTGTGAGGTGTACAATGTTTAAATTTTATCATTACATTCCTAATTTCTTCGAGTCCTCGAAGATTTTAAATTAATCAATCATTGTTTTACATAACCTGGTGTATGCTTCAATCGTCACTTATCATAATTATAAATATATTCAAGTGTTGGAGAATATTGTCAGAAAAACGTAGGTTCTATTGCAAATTGAACGCCACAGAAACACGAATTATTTATTGTAAAGATAACACAGGCCTGCGATGGTTTTATTGTCTTGATATTTTTACATGTTCTACAGTAATTCCTGTACGTTGAATCCGAAAATAATATCCATTTTTCTCCATCACGTACCTATTTTTCACAAAACGTCATAACACAATACATAAAAGAAATACCACAACACGTACTTTTGAGACTAAAAGACGTAGATTTCACACACACACACACAAAGTCAGGATGCATATTCGTTTTACATCAATGTTCTTTCCTCCTCTTCAGTTTTTTTTTTTTTTTGTATTTCTGTTAACAAATATAATAATAAAAATTTTTCATTGTGGTAAACGAAATGATAATTTGATCCAAGTAATAGTTGTTGTTTTTTCTTCTCGATTTGTAACAAATCCTTACGTGATAGAAAACAAAATTAATATTATTATCGAAATCTGCATTGCTGAATTATGGAAAATCCGTTATAAAAACCAAAACAACTTTTATAAAGTTTAAATTAGCAGGCCCGTGTTATCAGTGGTAGAATAAACGCTAGTCATGAAAACATTTGTCCAAGGTTTGCGTTATCATTTTTGGAATCATAAAACTGAATGTTCAGTATATGTTAAAATATGCAAAATCCGTGTACTTTGTTTCAACCACAAAAACTTTGATATGTGTATGTGTGTTCGTGTTTAGTTTGTGTTGTTTGTTTTAGGGAGTCCAATGATGTCATCCAAAATGCTGTTAATTTATTCATATTATTCTTTCGTTGAAAAGGGGCTTTTATTTATGTTAAACTTGTGCTGCTAGAACGAATAGTGAGAAACAAATATCGGTATTTATATGAGAGTGTTACGTCTCCGTTCGTTAGTTAATTTTCCGTAACTTCATTCCGACGAAACTTTAGCGACACAAGTCCTTTCTTAAACAAAACTGGTTTATTCTTTCTGAACATAACTTTGCAATACACTTAATTTCAACAGTCGCGCTATAACAAACGCTATAACAACGAACGTCTCACGTGCTCAGTTCAATAATACTCTCTGACTGCAGTTCAATTACTCATTACACTGTTCTCCCGTCACGTTGTGAACGTCTTATATTTGCAAGACTAACACATATCTAGTAAATGCAAGGGCATTCTTGAAGGAACAGGATATTTCTAGAAACAGGTGGCGTGATATTAGTCACGTGACCTCGCTGACGCAACACTGCCCCCTCCTTAATACTGTTCGTCCCGAACAATAGCCACTTACAATAAACTAATAACAATAACTTAATTAAATGTACAAAATTACAAACACAAAATTACAATTCAACAAAGTCTCTTAATTTTACAGGGCGTATCTTCTTCCGTACTGGTCTCCGTCTCGTTGGCTTCTGCTTCACATGGGGTTCATCTGCTTCATCAGGAAACGTTCTATCGTCGATAACAGTCACATCAGTGGTAATAACTTCACCAAGAGCTTCACCGTTTCCCTTCTCAAAACTGAG
>NW_013665646.1:1400269-1401739 GCF_000517525.1 Limulus polyphemus | reverse complement strand
GTTCGAGCTGCCACTGTTGCAGGATTTCTTGCCACTGCTGTTGTCTCTCTTCTTGTTTCTTTTCTCGTTCTTCTTGTTTCTTTTCTCGTTCTTCTTGCTTCTTTTCTTTTTCCTCTAACAACTGCTGTAATCTCTCTTCTTGTTTATTTTGTCGTTCGAGCTGCCACTGTTGCAGGTTTTCTTGCAACTGCTGTTGTCTCTCTTCTTGTTTCTTTTCTCGTTCTTCTTGTTTATTTTCTTTTTCCTCCAACAACTGCTCTAATTTCTCTTCTCGTTCTTCTTGTTTATTTTCTCGTTCTTTTTGTTTCTTTTACTGCTCTTGTATTGCTGCCATCAAATCTGCTAAGCTGTAGTTTGATTTTCTGCCTCTCGTTTCCATTTTTTTTGTCCCACTCTCTGACACCAATTTGTTATGTCTCCGTTTGTTAGTTAATTTTCCGTAACTTCGTTCCGACGAAACTTTAGCGACACAAGTCCTTTCTTAAATAAAACTGGTTTATTCTTTCTGAATATAACTTTGCGATACACTTAATTTCAACAGTCGCGCTATAACAAACGCTATAACAACGAACGTCTCACGTGCTCAGTTCGACAATACTCTCTGACTGCAGTTCAATTACTCATTACACTGTTCTCCCGTCACGTTGTGAACGTTTTATATATACAAGACTAACACATATCTAGTAAATGCTAGGGCATTCTTAAAGGAACAGGATATTTCTAGAAACAGGTGGCGTGATACTAGTCACGTGACCTCGCTGACGCAACAAGAGGATTATAGAGGGACAAATTAGAAGTTTTCCACACTGACATTTAGTACAACAGTATAAACATATAATTATTTAAAAATAATAACTCACTGGCGTAATAAAGATTTTGTCTCTTTTCGGATAAGCTTAGAATTTATTCCAGTGGAAGAAAGTCGCGCACCTGATATTGCAAAGCCCTTTTCATGTCTTCAAGCAAGAATAATTGATTGTTGTAAAGTGTTCTTTTTGGATTATTTTGTAAAATAATTCCATGTCCAACCCACGTAACGATAATAAATTTTGTCAATAACGCTTGCTACGGGCTACGTTCATTTTGACACAAATTGTAGGCTTGAAATCGGCAACAAACTCTTCAACATAACTTTTGAAACTACTGAGGCCTAATACACTAAAAACGTTTTAACAGAAATTTCCTTGATTAACAACAAACCTGATAAAAAAAATGGATTAACTTTACTTGTTCAGGATTATTTTTGGACATCAACCAGAAACACACGTAGTGTTGTGTAGTTACTTATTTTCCATAGCCAGGTGGTTAGGGCACTCGACTCGCAATCTGAGGGTCGCGGGTTCGAATCCTCGTCCCACCAAACATGCTCGCCCTTTCAGCCGTGGGGGTGTTATAATGTGACGTTCAATCCCACTATTCGTTGGTAAAAGAGTAGCCCAAGAGTTGACGGTGGGTGGTGATGACTAGCTG
>NW_013665646.1:1397218-1400241 GCF_000517525.1 Limulus polyphemus | reverse complement strand
AAATTAGGGACGGCTAGCGCAGATAGCCCTCGTGTAGCTTTGCGCGAAATTCAAAACAAACAAACTTATTTTTCGCTAAATACTTGTAATATCAGTATGTCTTCTTTTAGGGATAATTTCCTGAAATATTTGTCAAATGTTTACGTTCTCGGATTCTAAGAAGTATTCAGCAAAATAAATTCGTGAATTCGTTTCCAAGACTTACAAATTAACATGCAACATCTATGATTTTTTAAAATTAAATACAAATTTGTTGTTTTTGTTGCATACCTATTTCTCAGAACATTTACTTGTTATCATACTTTTCAAGACTAAAACAAATGTTATATAGTACGCTCCATATCTCTACCTATGGCAATGCTCTAGAGGGGTATATATATGTGTCCATGGTAGTACAAGAGTAAATTGCACTAACAGACAAATAGCCCCTCAGTGGCACAGCGGTATGTCTCTGGACTTATAACGCTAGAAACCGGGTTTCGATACCCGTGGTGGGCAGAGCACAGATAGCCCTTTGTGTAGCTTTGTGCTTACAAACAAAAGACAAGTAACTTAAAGTTGACATGACATTCAACTGTAGTGGGATGGGCGTTTTATGTGTGCCCCCGACCGGTGACCCTTGACCTACTAATTGCCATATAACGAGATGGACGCTAGACATTTTGTCTACACTCTACGCCACTGCCAGATTTTTAAATTAACTCTATAATCACTGATATGGGCAACAGAAAATATATTCCAAGTTTTAAAGGCTATAACCCCTAAAAAAACAAACAAACAACTATAAAATGGTATTAAATTAGAATAAGGTGAATTTCTACCGATACTGAGCCGTGGTGCAACTGTAATTTCAAGCTAATCAGGAAAATACTTCAAAGTAATAAAAAGAAGAAATTTCACTAAAAATATTAACTCTAAAAACAACAACAACAAAAAACTTATCAAAGAATGTTTTTTTCAGCAAAAAGTTTGGTTTGAATTTCGCACATAGCTACTCGATGGCTATCTGCGCTAGCCGTTCCCAATTTAGTAATGATAGACTAGAGGAAGGGTAGTTAGTCAACACCACCCACCCACCACTCTTGAACTACTCTTTTACCAACGAATAGTGGGGTTGACCGTCACATTATAACGTACCCACAGCTTAAAGTGTGAGTATGTTCGGTACACTAAAAAGCATTGCTCGTGTCTGTACTTTCCCAATTTTATTAAGGATATGTAGAATAAAATTAACTTGCTTGATGGTCTGCATGGTTTATGACGAAACCAATCGTTTAAAAGTGCTAAACGGCGTAAAATAGTAGAAACCGAAAAAAAAATGCTATAGTTTTTCAAACTAAAATTAAAACAACAATGTTATTCTTTAAAATTCTCACGAAAAACTATTTGCTTTCAAAAACTCTGTGAGTGGTGATTAATAAACTCAAATTAATAATAAAATGTCCTTTGTTGTTCTTGTACCGAACGTAATTTTCGTGATAAGAAAAACTCGCAAAATTTTCGAATTTCTATTACGTTGTCATTTTTCCGGAACGTTGACGTAATAATAAAAGCTGGAGACGGCTTGTACATTTGCTGTTATGTTAAACTTATATTAAAGTTTTTCTTCATTACCCATTCAAGCCGTCTCCAGCCATTATTAGTTGCAAAGTGGGTTCCTCGTCATCGAAATTGACGTAATAAATCTTACTCAAACCAAAATTATTATTTTTCAAAATTTTCAATAACACCAGTAGTGATAAAATTAGAGTAGAACAGTTTTCATAAACTTCTTGATATCATATTAAAAAATAGAAAGAAAAAGGAAATCCTACAACTATTCGTGCCTAAGTTAAAGCTATTTATGCCGAATAGTTGTCCTTTTAAATAAAGTTAAATTTAATTACAATCCTTAGGCAAAAGATCATACAACTCATTCTTCATTACGTCATACGAAACGCTATATATATTTATGGGGGTGATTTAAAATTTCTTTAAAACATAAATACAAAATTCTTACAAGTTTGCTTAAACTATTAAAGCTTGTTTACATTTTCTTACCTATTAAATTGTTTCATATTATTAATAATAATATTGTCCTATGTTGGCAATTTTGTTTATTGCTTTCTACTATTACAATAATCAAAACGTGTTTTAAATATTATTCTTTGTACTTTTGAAACTCTCCCTAGTTAGAGTAGAGGACATGGGAAGGTTAAAGTTTTAAGATAACGTGGAACAATGAGAAGTTTCAGAGAAAGAAATTAAACAAGCATACGACTATTTACGAAATGCGAATCTCCACCTAATGTAACTTATCATATTCTATATTTTATAGTAAAGTTACGTAGAGTATTATTCTAATTTGACATAATTTTGTTTTATTCTGTGAAAAATATTTCGTCCATATAACAGATATCGGGTTTTCTGTAAACCCCTGCCAACTCAGCAACAGATGACGTCAATAACGTGTCACGAATTAGCGCCATTGCAGTGTGCAAGAGCGTCCTGAAACTGTAAGAAGCTGTGTGTAACTGTAAGACCCTTACAAGTGAAATATTTGTAAATTCTTGATTTTCGACACTTTGAAACCTGCTACCCACAGTAAAAGAGCGGATCACATGCGAAAACCTCATTAATGGCCCTTGATAGTGTGTTTGCCATAGCCCCACTTTTGGTCGGGGAGAGAAACAAAGACACACTGAATGAAGGAGAAATTGAAAGGTCGAGTACCCTACCAACACATTCAACTTTGTGCTTTATATCTTCGAAGGTATAGATTGAGAATAGCTTTAAAGTGTGATAGGTAACAGGGAAATATTACAAGCGCTGAAGCCTCAAAAATGAAGTTATGTTGGTTAGGCATTAGGAAAAACGTTCCAGACTACCGCAACAGCATATGTTTCAGTGGCTATTTATTATAGTAGCGTTTATTGACGTTTAATGTTAGATAGGGCTCTACATTTTTTATATATATATATATATATATATATATATAATATTATGACGAAATATAGGTGAGAGGCCACTGTTAGAACGATAGT
>NW_013665646.1:1394461-1396726 GCF_000517525.1 Limulus polyphemus | reverse complement strand
TATATATATATATATATATATATATAAATAGGAATATTTTAATGACGAAAATTATAGGTGAGAGGGCCACTGTTAGAACGATGTAAATAATTTTGATATAGTAAAGCAAAAGGTTTTGTGATTTGGCTAAAACTAAAAGCCACCGAACTTCCTTTTACTTAAGTTTCCAAAATTGAACAGTTAGCCAGTGGTAAGCTGATATGTGCTCTAGTACTACCAGTTCTGGAGTTAAGTCCTAACGTGCCAATTGGCAATAAACGTTGTTATAATAATTTCATTTGGGTGATATGGGTGAAATTTACTGTACGTGCCAAAAAATGGGGCCAAAATCGATGAATAATCCCAAATTTAAATTTTATGATGTAAATCATACTTTAATTTTTAGTTGCAACGTCATAGCGTTACATGAAATTGTACAAGGTTTGATTATTACTATTAACCATTACTGTTATCAAACAGAAATAATTTAGGTGTAGGGGTCTTATGAGATTAGGAATGATAACTAATATTACATTGTTTTAGGAAGACTGATTGGAATTGGTAAATTATTTTTATATTTGCTATAATTTAGACATCCTGAACAACGCTAACCATCTTAATTTAGCTTGCTCAAAGTTGATAAAATATTTCAGCTTTGTTTTACAGCTTTCCGATTCTACGAGTAATACCAGGGTAAGTAAGACGCATTTTGGCCAACAATAAACTTAGATGATGATAATCCCACAATGCCTACAAATTTACAATAACTTATAAGATACAGTCTTACCTATGAAAACTAAGGCTAAGCTAAATATATTCAAAATTGTTAAATATAAACTTAGATTTGTTTTACATTAGGTAACATTAAGCTAACAATTTTACATCGAAATTTTTTCAGCTGTATTAGCAAGCTGAACACCAGTAGAAACTAAATCGTATTCCAGTCTTTATTGGTGAATATTTTTACTAAATTTATCAAAGTTATTAAAATCATGTTTAAAATAAGAAATGGGAACTTAGAATTAAAATTGATCTTGTAACGTAAGTATATTCGGTATTAAAAATCGGACGGCTAAAGTATCTAAATTTAAATTTCTACTCGGAACTTGCTTTGAAAGAAGAAATGAAAACCCCGTAGACCATAGTTCAACGTCTTTCGGGTCGCTTGTAATTGGCATCTTGCCAATACTTTTTGGCGTCACTTGTTATTGCGAAATAAAGTGAAGGAGGAAACAAAAAACAAGTGATCATTAAATTAGGCAAATAACGAAACATTCACAACTACGTATTCCCCCTTTCGTCGTGAATTAGCATTGAGTAAAATAGTAACTAAGGTACATAATGTTGGAGGTATAACGTCATAAAATATCACGTGATAGGCCGTACGTGTGGAATAGCCGTAACGAGTTTTTTTTTCTAGTTTCTACGTTCTGTACCAAGTTAAGTTTTAATTCGATCATCTACGTATAACGCAACCGTAGGCTGTGCATTGTTACTTGAACATGATTCTAATTTGTTTAGACGGGAATAAGTGTAAATATTTCACAAATTATGAAAATTATTGGTAAGAGTAAAGCTAAATATCGAAAATTCGAGTTTATAAGGGTAGTACTAGTAAGAAAATTATATTTTATAGGTTAGTGTTTGCGAATAGACGACCATTTTGAATCGTGGCAACGTTAATATTTACGTTGAAAGTTACCAGAAGTTTTGAAAGTGAAGTGATGAGTACACTACTCATTCACTAAGTTTTCAGATTTAACCTACGACATCGATATAAATAATAAACTGAAAGTCGAATCATGTATCTAATATTACCCTCACTTTGCGTTTTTTATCAAAATAAAATTAACTAAAGCGTAACGTCGATACTCTTATTCTATGTAAAATTGAATGAAACGCTTAAAGATATAATAAAATTATAGAATTATTGGTTACTATTATATGCTACTGCTGACGAATGCAGCGAAAACTTTCCAACTGTGTGTAAATAGTAAATTTAGTAACCAAATCATACGATTTTTTTTTGTTTCATCGTGTTTCGAGTTCGTGCTATATATTTTGGGAACAGTAAGTAGCCTAACCTGAACAAAGCTTGTGGTTTCAAAATTATCAAGTACAATAATAGCAGTTAGTAAGTAGCGCCACCTCTTGTCGACTGTAAGGGAGCGTTAGAATCAATGAAGTACGAATAAGTTTGATGTCAGTAAGGACCTTTTTATGGTACTAGTTTTAAAATCACTTACTGGTTTTCTCTGCCCGTCTTTTACATAGTTCATTGTAAGA
>NW_013665646.1:1370024-1394440 GCF_000517525.1 Limulus polyphemus | reverse complement strand
ACTTACTAGGTTTTCTCTGCCCGTCTTTTACATAGTTCATTGTAAGAAAATTTAGTATAAAAGATAAGGACTTGACTTAAAATGCTAGCCTGTTGCTGACCGGTTGACGTTTATCACGGTTTTACTAATTAGCTTGCTGCCACTGGTTATATTTGTAATACCACAAAAAAAATATATGTATATATACCAAAGCGAATACAAAACAAAACTTGTTTGGATATTAGTAAGTTAAATATATTTTGATCTGCCACTTTTAGGAATTCAGTGAAACTTTTGAAAAAAGTAAAACTAACACGCGCGGTAAAGTTTTTTTTTTTGGGGGGGGGGGGAGCGGTCCTTCAGATGAGTTTATTCACTGAAGCAAAGTGGTTCATTTCCTGTATCTCGGTGAAATACTGAATTTGCCCTTGATCCAGCTGGCTAATAAACCACAGTGGTCGAATTTGAAGTACTTTATAACTCAAAACTTTTTTATATATTATTACTACTACGTATGAGAATAAATCCAGATGCGTAAATTTGCCGATCAATGTATGAGAGTTGGTTGCTCTGTACTTGGAACAATTAAAAACTAATAACTCATCATATGTTGAATGGTTTTCTGTAGATTTTGTATGTATAGGGATATATCTGGGATATGAAATTATGTATATTTATAGCGAGACTTAGTGTAACTTTAATATAGTAATCAAAGTTTAGGTTTGTACTTGTGTTCAAGCAGGCCACATACTTCTGGCTGTCTTGGTGTCACTAGATATGTGTGTATAAAATATAGTGATACACGTTTTTGTTTATACAAAGCAATGAACGCGAAAGCGGCGTTTCTTCTGAAAGTTCAGCAAAGTGACTGTTATCTAGTTTGGTTCTTTCATACTCATTTTGTTTTAGAACGCTGGGCTATAAGTTTACACATTAAATCACGCCACATTTGTCGTTTCTCTTCATGAATTATGTGAAGGACAGCTAGCACGAGTATTTGAACACCTAAGTTTTTGTTAGAAATCTGTAAACTGAGGTTATTCAATTAAAAGATTTAGTGAGGTGGGAATTTAAATACTAACAAATATACTTTCTTGAAGTCATAGTAGGTTAAAATGATTGTATTCCAACCTTAATACCATACAGATATCAGTAAGACACAATCAGTTAAGATTTCATAAACTACAATTTCATGCTGTATATTAAATAGTGACGAGGTTGTATTACGTTAAGTATATCCAAATTATAATATAACGTGATTTTCTTGAAGTCGCATTTAGAATTTTTTTCCCTTCTCATTGCATATCATGAAAGGTAGGTTCCAGAACACTTTTCGTGATCACTTTTATGAAAAAAATTAATATTAAAAAGAACTATGTTTTTAAAATTCACAAGTTTTCATCGTTTCTACATAGTAAACTTTTCTTCACAACGTTTCACCTGGTAAATAAAATAATTTTACCATGTACAATCGATAAAAACTTGTGTGACTTTTATGAATAGTATGAACATACAACCCTTCTTGATAACTTTTGCGAATAATTGTCAGAACACTGGTGTTAATAAGTATTTATTTCTCATTGTTCAAGGCTGTGAACTGATTTTCGTTCGTATTAAGCAGCAGATAAAAGGTTTGTACTAAACGTGAAGGAAATAATCTTAATTCGCACACAAAAGTCGGAAATCTCGAGGACTGTGTGTTTATTGACGTCTCCATTAATGTCAAATGTGATTAGTTTGTGATGCAAAAAGTTGCCTAGTTCTCACGTAACTTTACACACTTTTTAGTAAGAAATTATCTTCATGTAAGTTTGTATTAAGTTTCAAGACTATTCGAAACTAACCACTTTATCGTTTCAATATGCATATGAGGCCTAGTGGTTAGGGCGCTTGGTTCACAATTTGAGGGTCGTGGGTTCGAATCTCTGTCACCAAACATGCTAACCCATTCAGTCGTGGTGGTGTTATAATGTGACGGTCAATCCCGCTATTCGTTGGTAATAATAGCCTTAGATTTGGCGGTGTTGACTAACTGCCTTCCCTCTAGTCTATCACTGCTAAATTAGGGACGACTAGGGCAGATAGCCCTCGTGTAGCTGTGCGCGAAATTTTAAACAAATCAAAATGCGGGTATCTTCAATTCTTGAAATGGCAAAAAAAGTGCTGGTATACGTAAAAGGGGCAAAGAAAATATGGCGGTACGCACTTAGATACACATCTCTGGATGTGATTAGAAGTACCGGTTTGTAACTCTGGAATATAGAACTTGAAGTGTCGATATTGCGTTACGTACCAACATATAACGACCCATTTCAAGCACTGGGTAGGTGTCTTAATTTACAAAAAAAAAAATAAATGTTTTGTACTGTAATGAATTATAAGACGAGCACGTACAACTTTGAACTGTAGTTGTTTGTACTTTGACTTGACCTTTTCTTTACTTTTACTGCCTTAGAAATTAGTACAAGTTTGTAATAAGAAATTGTTTGTAGTAATATAACTGGAATTGGTTTAAACAGTTGAGGTTTAATATGTAACCATGGAAATCCATCTATCTCGCTTGTATTTTTAGTTTAAGTGATTATTTCAGAATCGGAATTTTGGAGGTGATGCTGACTTTCGTTATAAGTAATTTTTTCTGTAAACTGTAAACGAGCACCCCCCAAACATTTTCAAGTTGAATTTGACGGCTTTTATTATAATGTTTTCTAGGTGGTAGCCGTCGCTAATCTGTTTGCGTTTTTTATTTCAAAATACTTTAACTTGTTCCTTTTAAACAATAAAAATGTGACCGAATATATTTATTAGATATAAAGATATTATTAAACCTCAAAACATTCGGGAAACGGATATGTAAAGTTTTGCAATTTTTTCATTGGGGTTTGCAAAATTGTAATATTTTCAAAATATAGTTGGGTGGATATTTGTCAGGTAAAATAATTACTCAACGGGTTACGTGCTTAAGTATTTCCTGCATGGAAGGTGTAACCTGTGAGGGTGTGTAAAAGTAAAGATGGTAGTTATCTCGAATTCTTTGACGTTGACGAAGTGCTACTTACGTAATTAAAAGTTTTCACGAGGTGTGGAAGACATTTTTCGTTACATATATCTTTATTGAATTTAGGACTGATAACTGACGTTTGTATATACAAGTTCTCGAACACAATGCTTGTATTTAGTTTTGATTGAACTTTAATTTTTATATAACCCATACATTGATTAAACGTTCATAAGGAATATTGCGTAAATTTGACGTGCAGTTCTATTTTCGCAAGCTAACATCATTATAATTTAAACGTTTTGTTTTTTCTGTACGTGTTTGTGTTATCAACTTTCAAACTCGCTCTAGCAATAGGTCATGAGATGAACCTGCACAGATTATTTTATCCAGTAAGCACGTGCTAGTGCTTAAAGTTGTCGACCATAAACGATATTTCATCTTTTGTTTTATAATTCAACGTTGATAATAATTCTCTGATGTATTAACGACTAGAATAACTTGTATCCCGGATTCATAACAAAAGAAAACACAAATGGTCGATGTGTTTTACGTTCCTAAAATCCTTTGTCGGGTAACAATTTCTATATTCCTGAAACATAATGAACGTAAAATAGACTACACAATAGTGTTGTGATAACATATTACTACGAGAAGAAATAAAATGACATAGTTAACATATATTAATGGTTTTTGGTTGGGAGGGGAGGAAGTTTCGAATTGCACCTGAATTTGAGATTAAATATAAAAAACACTTAAGTTCGGATATTATTTCATTTAAATACGTTTATCTTGTGTCTTTCAACGCTTGAAAAAGAAAATTGGCTTTCCTGCGAATAGTTTAAAACTTCAGTAACTCGTGCCAAATGCGCGTGAGCCAACTCACAAGTATAATATTACAGTAAGTAACAAACTTGAAGGTGTATGTAAATTATCCATACAGGAAAAATCAGATAAATTTAAGGGCGTGGTGTCGTGTGGAATGTGCATCTCAATACATCTTGTGGAATGTGCGCTCAACTATAGCAAGTATTATTCACATGATGATCTTCACGGTGTATATCATCGTTTCCAACAATCTCCCCTCCCTCCTTTTCCCCACTATTGGAAGATTCTTATATGTTCTCACTGACTTTAGTTCCACCGCAAGTGAGAAATTGTAAGATTGTGTGTTATGCTTCTAAAAATTTAACTATAATTCATTATTTTATTAAGCTAAACCACTACTATTTTACAACCATGTTTTCTTGACGCTAAACTGTCAGTGAATGGCGTAATTGAAGTGGAAAAATGTCTGGGTTTACCAAAAATATATTAAGACTCCTCGTGCGTTAGGCCTGGTTCATACTTCTGCTGGAGGTAAATAGCTATGAAGTCACCCAGGTCGGGACCTCGGTTAAAATTTGAAGTTAAATGCAAGTACGATTTAATTTTACACCCATATTGAAAAGGTATACAGTATGAAAGGCTTGACAGTATGCGCTTCTCGGTGTTTGGACCTCTGGTAAAATTTCACTAACTAAGGCTATGACTTCAAGTTAAATGCAGCCACGTCTAAAAACGGACACAGCCGCAGCTGTTCTGACACTAGATGGATGAACATTTTCAACGCTCTTCGATCCTGCATGTTTTGAGATCGCAAACGCTGAAGTAAAGGCCTGATTCACACACTTCATGCTCCAACATAATTCCTATGCCAGCTGATTGCACCGACCTTGTGTGACGGGTTTGAATTACGTCATCCGCTCTTTTGCGGCATTTTTGGGGAAGTCATTACGGCCTTTTCTCGTGCGTCTGCAATCTCAAAATGTAAATTGTTAGATAATGTTGGAAAATAATAAATTGGGTTAGTAAAACAACAACAAATTACGTACGCTAGCGAATGAAGACCAACTCTCATTAAAAAAACTTGTGTATGTAGAACTACGTGATGTCATCGCACAAGGCATGGTATCAGATGTGTGTTAATTATTTGAGTTAGTATATTTTTAATAGGAAAAAATTGGTAGTAGTAATGTTGTAATTTATAACTAGAGACCTTTTATTTTATTGTAGTGTTCTGGGTGGTTGTTATGGAGAAATTTCAAATACGTTAAGTTTTACGAAAGGGTTTGGGATTGTACTTGTAATTTGTATGTTGTTTATGTACACTTGTTTTTTTTAGAAGCTCCGTGTGTATTTATCAGTTCTAGTCACAGGTGTAACAGTTGTTTTTAAAAAGTGTTACAAATCCTTCTTTTTTTTTAAACGGTTATTTACACAAACATAAATGGGAGCTTTTTTTTTTTCATAACACTAAATGTGGTCCAGTATTAAATTAAATCATAGTTTGACTCTTTCCCCCTATTTGATTTTTATTATGAATAGATTGTTGGATTGAAATGAAAACATTATTTTTTTTCTATTGGGTAGTAAACAGATGCAGATGATATATTCTGATCAAAAATAAGATTAAACTTCCCGTATTGGCCCGATTATAAGGCGATGATTTTTTATTAATAATTAGGCTGTAAAATTCATAATTGCCTTATAATCGCGGCCGACTACAGGTCCCTTCCCCTACTCTAGCCTGTCGCATTCCTGAATGTCCAGATAGCATCCGTCTACGCATGCGCGCCAGATGTTCGCTCAAGGTCATTGCTAATTCTTGCAACTAATCCACCTGCAGGCTGTTCAGTTATAGTATTTATTTTGCAGACCTGAAAAAGATGTTATGACACGCACTTTTATTTCTTTCCCATGTTTTCTGAAAGGGGGGGGGGTATATTTAAGATCGCCGGACAAAACGGTATTTATTTTGTTATGCTTAAAAGTATATCCACAACTGTTTGTAAAACTAAATTAAAGATGCATTTAAACAATATATCCACTAGAATAATGCTTCTTTTCTCTCTCACCCATGCAATCAATAAAGTTTTTTTTTTGCAAGTGACAAAAAGTTATTGTTAAAATATCAGTAAAAGTGATATCAAGATAAATAAATTTGCCTTGCCTCTGGTTGGCAGTTCAAAATTGGGCATGGTGGCAGGTAGCTTTAATAGCTTAACCAGAAATATATAAATGAAGATGAGAGGTATCTTCCATATTTCACAAGCAGTTAAATCTGTTAAGGTGTAAATATTTGTGGCTGCATTATTTTTAGATCTAAATCCATGAATGAGTACATATAAGCATAAAATGGTTACTTTTTTTTTCTTGTAATAATTTTAACTTAGTAATGGGCTGAAATGTAGTGTGTGGCTGTGGCTGTAAACTGAAAGTTATCATATCTCTTTCCAGAGAAATGTAATGACATAAACAAATGTATTTATCAGACAAGAATGTATACAAAAAAAAAAAACATTTCTGTTTACATTTGACTAAAGTTGTGATTTTTAAGTGAAAATCATGCATAGTCATACAGAAGTGTCATATTTGATGAATAAAAGTAATGCATATTTACATGTGTAGTTTTCACACACAAACATATAAAAATAGGTAAAGTAACTTTTTGCATAAACCATATGAATGGGTGGAACTAGGTATCTTAAAAAAGTTTGTCATTTACTGTTAAACAGTAATTTTAAAAAGCATGCAGAAGTATACAAAATAAAAAACTTTTTCACTTAAAGTATGTGAATGGCAAAGTTTTATTTCAGCTTTGAAACTGCAATTTGGATCTAGTTGTCAGGAAAATACATGCCACTTTTTGATAGAATATTCAGGTTTTAACTGATAAAGTTTGGCATACTATTTTAAATAATATGTTAATTTTGGTAATGGGTTTTTTCACTAAAACCCAATAATGTTGCAGAACATATGCAAGTACAAGATCAAGCCTTTTTGATTTTCACAAAGAACTGACAGACAATAAATTAAAATCCTGATATACTTCAGATAATAAAAGAAAGAAATGTTATTAGTTTTTAGATAATTTATAAGTATACTGTATCCTTGTAAGATAAATATAAGAAATGAATCATATAATATTATTTAATCACTTTAAACCACATTTTAATAGTTAATGACATATTTAAGTATGGGACGTGAACAGACCAAGTGGTTGTCATAACTGTCAAACTTCCTGAAGCTATTAACTTGTACACTTACCAGATTGAAATCAGTATTTCTTGCCACCTACTTCAAAATTCAGTAATTGATGGAAGTTCTGAACAATCAAATAACATCATATTCTAGCCTTGTTACACTTCCCTGATTGGTGAATCAAAGTTTCATTAATTATGTTCCTTATCTGACGTTAGTTTATAATCTACTAACCTGACACCTAGTTGAAACAGAGTATGTAACACATTATATGATTTTGTTGGTTTTTTTCTTTGTATTACATGAAAATTCAAAACAGAAACCAGTACTTAATTTTATACAATTTCTACCACCTAACTATAAACAGAAAAGTAATGGTCATATAAAATGGCTCTTGCTCCTTCTATCAATAAAGGAAGAAGTACTAAAGTGATTAAACTTTCAGTGGTGGATATAAATTGTTATTAATATTTCAAGATGCAAAAATAATTAGTTTCTTGTTACTAATAGTGAAGCACCAGCAGCCCAAAGAAAGTGCTTGCAAAGTATACTGCATAATAAGGTAAAACAAAATGTGTACAATATTAACTACATAGAAAGATCAGTGTAAGGTATATATTATAAACTTAATATATTCTTCAAACCATACAGTACTCAGTCAATGAACAAAGACAGCATTCTGATTAGTAGAATGTAGAAAAAATTTCATGCAGTTATAAATTCAAACTTGTCTACTTTCAGCTATTATACCATTAATCATATTTTTATACTTTATAAAGTTGTGGACGAGATAAAGTATTCATTTTATGGTACAAATATTTTCAAAATATTAAAACTTCTAGTGATTTATAATAATTTCTGCAGAAATTAGATGAGTAATTGAGTAAGTTGGAGTTAAAGAGCCACCTGGAGGTTAAGACTAGCAATAAATGACTTTCTGAAAAACTAAACATTCTTAAAATTTTTACTTTTTCTCAGAGGTGGTGTCCAGGAATGGCTTTGAAGAACCAAATGGTTCCTCTTAATGTTATGATAATTTAATTTTGTCCTTGTTACTTTGGAGATGGTTCATTTCCAAACATGGGGGAAGTTAGAACTACCTCTTAAACATAATGATGGCATCTGTATGGGAGCTCACTGTTCACTTTGTTTAACAACTGTAATTATATTACAAAACAAATTTCAGAAAATGGTTATAACTCAGAAGGATTTGATTATAACTACAGATTTATCAAAGATTTTGTAACACTAAATAATAAAAATACCTCTCACATAACTTGTAACAGAATTGAATGTGAGGGCTAATGATGCTTTAGTGTATTTACCTGTAACTTGCTAGTGATGAAGGGGAGCAGGTAAGGGAAACTGATGGGATCACAAGGGATGATAGTGTAAAGGATAGGGAAGTTAATAGCTGTAGGTGGCACTCTAGTTAGGCATGTAGATAGAGTAGTATGTGGAGTAAATAGGAACAGAAGAATATGCTTATGCTATCCATGAGCAGGGTTACAGGATATAACTAATAGAACCAGAGAGATAGTTAAGGGTGCTAGTAGCAATGCAATTTTTGTGGTACATGTTGGGGCTAATGATGTAAGGAAAGATGGATCTGAGAAGCTTATTGATTAAGGGCATTTAAGGAAAGGGGTCATAGCTTGATTTTGTTAGGGATATTGCCAAGAATAAATTATGGGTATGAGATGCTAAGTAGTTCACTAGGATTGAATGCCAGGCTTAGATCAATAAGTAGGGATGAGCAAATAGGATGGTTGGATTTGTGGTATTATTTTAATGGGAAAGGTAATCTTTTTGGAATGGATGGCTTACACTTAAACAAGGCAGATATTAGCATGTTAACAAAGGCTAGTAACTCGGCTGTAGTGGTTGATTAAAACTAGGGCTACACAGAGGTGAGGGCTATGATATTAGTAAAATAGGAAATATAATTGACAGGAAAACAGGTATAAAACATGAACATATTCTAAAATATATGATTAATTGTAACTAATTGTAATGTTAGGAGTATTAGAAATAAAATTGAGTTCAAAGCAGTTGTGGAAACTGAGTATTTTGATATTATGGGTATCACTGAGACTTGGTTGAATTTGAGCAATTATGATGAGAGAAATTGTTTTGAAATACTAGGCTACAAATTATTTACTAGAGATAGAGTATTGGAAAAAAAAGGGGGAGGAGTAGATTCATATATGAGGAGTGAATTACATCCTGTTGTGTTAGGGCATATTAAAGAAAGTAGCACTGAGGTTGGATCAATTTGGGTTAGTGTTAGTGGATATAAAGGGAAAAGTCTTGTAATTGGGATTTGTTGTAGATCACCAAGTCAGAATGTAGAAGTTAATGAGAATTGTATAATAAGATCAGAATGGTAGCTTAAAAAATGTTATTATGGGAGATTTTAATTTCAGGGGTATTGATTGGGAAAATTTTGAGTCTGACAGTGAGGGTGTTAGGTTTTTGGAAATTGTTCAGGATACTTGTATATTTGGTGAATGTTATGATGGGGATTGGGCCTCTTAAAAATTATAGTGGGGAACTGATCTTGGAAGTTTATGAGATGGTGAACTTTTTGAATTGCTCCCACATTTTTTAAAAAAAATTACTCTAAAGCTTCACATCTAGACTTTTGATTATAAATTATAATTTTTTTGAAAGGGTCCCAAATTCAGATGTATTTTAACTTTTTTAATAAGTAAATTGAAGAATCTTGGACATTAATACGTGTGTGTCAAGAAGCTCTTGTTATCAATATAATGTGCCCAGCTACTGACTCTAAGGATTTTCAATATGCTTGTTACTGTAATTCACAATTGGATTGAAAAATTAAGCTGTCATGATTGAATGAATCAGCTGACATGAAAATTTGGTATTAATATTTAAACTTGAGTCTTGCAGATTTACCTAGAACTTAGCATGAACATGCACAAGATTTTTCAAAACAAGTGTTTATATTTGTGAATTTTTTTATATTGGAGTTCACTTGCCTTTAGGAGTTCTTGGGACTCTTTGCACTGACTTACAGGAAAATTATCATTTACAAAATGAGCTTATGGAGGTTAAGTATTTGAATTTTTCATATTCAGACCAAATAATTAACTTGAAAATTGACAAACATCTAAATGGTCATTCAAAACAAAGTACACAAAATAATTTTGCATATGTGATGTTTTCCTGTAAATTATCACAATGTCATTGTAAATGTAAATTTAAAGTTTCATTTATTTAATGTGTTTTTACATATCATTACCATTATTGAAGTTAGATTGAAATATCTTGTGTTCTTTAGTAAGTTTAAATTAAACTGTGTGAGAAAGAATTCTGTAAATCAGTACAAGAAGATGGTCATAATACTCAATTGTTACAGTTGGAAAGGGTCTCAATCATGTTTTCATGAGAATATTTTTTGTAGCAAGAGGAAAATCTACTGTAGAATTTCCAGTAATTTTTCTTTTCATTTCTAGTGAGGAGATCAAAGTTAATGGAATCTCTGAACCCCAAGAGGATGTAGATTTAGAAGAAGGTGAAATTCTTGATGACTCTGAAGAAGAGGTAACACCTGTTGGAGATGTCAAAGAACAAAGTGAGTGATTATGAAAAAAAAAAAATGGTACATAAATTGGCAGAAATAAAAATAGCTCATTCATTTTTCAATAACTTTTAAATAGTAGCTCTTGTTGCTGAAGAAGTTAAAAAACTATTTAAATTTTAGAATCTTCAAAGAATAAGAAGACCTCAAAATTTGATGATCTGAAAACTGCTCACTAGATGATGAAATATTATTTAAGTGAAAATGTTTCTCTGTTATTAGTTAGTATCAGGATTTGAAAATGTAATTTTCCTTTTAGAATTGGTTACAAAATTGTATTTTTTTATTTTACAAGAATATATATATTCTTATAGAAACAAACTATTTTTACAGTTACCATTAATAAGTAGATATGTTTAAATGGGTAAAATTACATATTAAAGTACTATTTGTGTGTGACAGGAGCTAAAAACAGTCACTTATCCAAATAATATAGATGTGAAATATTAGATGTTTCTTACTTATTTTCATCAGTGTAAAATAAGACAAAAAAAAATCATTTATGGTTATTACCATTGCTGTTCAATATATTATAAGTAATTATTATACTGCTTTTACTTTTGATATGTTTATCGTAAGAAGCTTAGGATGCCAGTATTTCATGTGAATAGTAAGGAGTATTTTATGATTAGAAGAGTGAGTGCATTATGTCTTTAAGAATATTACTGGTGGCATTTCTCTAGATGAAGTGAAAGAAAGTCCAGCACTAGAACAAAAGCAGGAACTAGAACAGTCAGAACCTTTAGATGTAGATCTTGGAGATGACAGCCTAAAGAAGAAAAAGAAAAAAAGAAAGAAGAAGAAAAAAATAGTCAATGATATTGAACCAATCCATTTAGAAGTCGCAAAAGAAGGAAAACTTAAGGTTATCCATTGTTGCTAATTTTAAATGTATAATCTAGTTTTAGCATATTTAATTATGTTTGACTTAAATTTTATAAATAATGTAGTCTAGTTTGTGTAGGAAAGAAATTGTAAAATAAAAATGAATGTTAGTTTGTTTGTTTTTTAATTTTTTCTTGCATTTGTATATTGGAATAACTTTTTAAACTACATACAGAGATGTGATTAATACAGATATTGGTGATATAGATATAGCTTAATAGTCATGATATGATCTAGGGATAAGAAACAACAATACAACCTTAATTACCCATATCACAGTAACACAACTGTATTATAAGTGTTGATCACTTGTTTCATAATAATACAACCTTACAAATACTGTTTAGACATTCTTTCTGTGAGTATTTGTTAAATTATAACATGAAAGTATGAAGTAGAAGTTTCAAAATATATAAAGTAACAGAAAATTCCATCTTCAGGATCATGGACCATTTACAACAATGCATTAGGCATGTTAAGTTTGACAAATATTTTACAATTGTTGTCACTTTTCTAAGGTTCAAGGAATTAGATTTTATTTTGTTCCTTTTTTGTATTGTAATTTTTCATACATTTGTTAAAGTGGTGGTCTGACACATTTCATATATTTTTTGCAGATGGTTAACTTGGTATACTAGAGTACAGGTTTTGTTTTTCTACATTTATGTACTGATGAAGTTTTTTATCGAACAGACTCAAACAATTTTTTTTTTTTAATTTAACATGTTACAGTTAAAATATGCTTATTTATGAGTTTTTCTTTCAGTGAATTAAAAGTTTTCAGGATTTAAAAGTAATGTTATTTATGTTTTGTTTAGTCACCTTATACAGAAAATTGAGTATGTTATATTAAAATGACTGAATATGCAAATTAGCAAGTTGCATGACAACCAAAATTAAAATAGTCATGGTGGAATGCCATTCTGTAAGTAAAGTAGAGGGATGCCACTTAAAATAATCACTGGGAAAGGTATGTCAAAGTCCTTTCCAACACAGAATGCTCATACATTTTGACCATAAAAATACATTCAGATTAGGTATTTCAAATTTCCAAGATGTAGATATCCCTTGTATTTGGCATTAGAAAACAGCTGGAGAATGAAACTTGTATTCCATAAAAAGAAATGTCAGTCATGTTGCTGGATGCAGTACCTATGAATTCTTAGGTGATTGGACTTTTGAAATGGTCCACAGGGAAACCATTGTCCTCGTATACTAGTTGGATTATGGAAAGTTTGTAGGATATCCTTTGTACTTAATGGCATTGGAAAACAAAGGAATGTGGATCAACTTGGAGTGTCGGGACTATCCAGAGAGACTCGCAACAAGTTGTACTCCTGTTATGATAAACAAATTGCAGCATTCTTTAACAGGTGATAATCCATGAATACAAAGGTCAATGGCAGAATCCATCCTCGTGCTCCAGGCAACGGTATACAATATAATCAGAAAGGTTCTCCATCAGGATGTTAGGCCAACTGGGTATGGGTTTACCAAGTTAAGGTTTCTAGTCATATTCCACATTCAAGCATCTGAAGAATGAAATGGGTATTCAAGCTAATTCGTAAACAGCCATAATGGTCAAGTCATCAGACACAGCACCTGGGAAGTTCTGTGCAGTCAGACTGTTAGAAACTGGTGCTAAAAAATTATTTTTATATAGTATATGGATTATGGAGAGTCTACACATAGAAGTGGTGTGCCTTGGGCATGAAAGTTGTTCAACAAAACTTTTGGCAATTGAAACTATACTGCAGGACTACTGTCAAGATGTATAGCCATCAGATAAAACATAAGTGGATGTGGTGAGCCTCTAAAATCATTTTAATGTAATGTACTCAACTTCTCTAATACAAAGTAGGATGAATAGCGGTGATCTGTTAGTGAGATCAGCTGACAGTTGTAGTCATTGTACTAACTTCTGTTAACTAAATTAAAACTTTTTTTTGCTTGTTTTTAATATAGAAACAAAAGAAAAAGCACACAAAGTATGTGGACCATGATAGAATTGTTGAAGAAGAATCATGGTTTACAAGAAGCCCTTCCCCAGGCTACAGCCCTACTTACTATAAGTCACATCGAGATTATCATCATGAATATGATGATGATTATCCTAGTGCATATGGATCACCAGGACCATATGACAGCCCATATGACAGTCCTGATTACCTGAGGTACTGCATTTAATTCTGTATACTAACTGTTTCACTAGGATGATAACTTGAAGTTTTCCACCAACATGTAAAATGGGTATTCTTTTTCAAACTTCCTAAAGTTTAACAATTTCATATAAGTAATAAAATATTAAAACACGAGTTTTTAATTTTTATTGTGAATTTAAAACTAAACCTGGTACTGGGAAAGTAGTTTATGTATAAATTTTGGCAATGAGAGTTTGTCAATGTTTTTGGTGAAATAGAACAAAGCTAAGATTGATATGTATCAGTAGACACGTATTCCGTTTATCAGTGGTTAGCATGCCAGACTGTATACCTGAGGTTCTGTAGTTTGTCTTCTTATTGCAAAAAAAAAAAAAAACTTGCTATGTATTCTTGTGCTGTGGTTGCATTATAAGAGTGAGTCAAATTCTGCTATTTGGTCTGATGAGAGTAGGCTAAGAGTCAGCTGTGGGTAATGTTGATCAGCTGCTTTCATTGTAGCATTTCACTTCAAAATTAGAGATACACTTCAATTTTCTTAATTATGTGGGTAGTAACATGGTTTCTATTAGTTTTTAGCCAAAGAGACATAAATGTTATCAGATGCTGTCACTGTACGTTGGGTAAATCAGGATTTTCAACCAGACACTGGCAGCATCCGCTCGGGTTTAAGGAGTTAAATGTGGTTTTTGAACTTTGTATGTGTTCTCATGCATACGTGAGTGAAGAAGAAAAACTAATAAAATTCTTTCAAAGATATAGAGATGCATTTTAGAATTTGTTTTATTTTAAAGGTTGTGATTGCGTTGTAAGGGACTAAAACACAAACCTCTTTGACATTGGGAGTTAAAATATATTGTAGAAATACAGCTGATGTTTTAATGTAAGGATGCTCTTTGGTATTTTATAGTAAGAAGATTTTTGTTGTTGTTGTTATTCAATTATAGGTCCCCTTATAATTCTACAAGCCCTTTCAGTGATTGCTCATACAATGAAGATTCAGATGATCTTGATGAAAGAGCTCCTAGGTCTCATCATCATTCAGGCCATAGTCAACGTAAAGGTCCAAGTAGGCATTACGTCTCTGAAAGAGGAGGTAGGAAAAGGAAAACAAAGGGCAGTCGGGGTGGACCAGAGAACAAAAAGGCCAAAAAAGGAAAGAAAAAAATAAAGAACAAAAGAGAAAATCGAAAGCAAATGTGCAAGTTTTATTTGGAAGGAAATTGTTTCAGGGTAAGATGGAAAGAGAACTTGTACAGTATTATTACTTTGGTTTCTTTGTACACAATTATTTTAACTGAGGTGTTGGTGAGAAAGACTTGGTTATTCACGAGGTGTATAAAAATAAACAAGAATTAAACTTTAAAAAATTTAAATTATGAGCTTAAGTTCATGCACTAGATCTAGTAAATCGTATATGTATTGTATCATTTGGGCTTAAGTACATGAGCTTAAAGAGTTTATATAATAAGCAGTTTGCATTGCCCTTTATATTCATACAGATTTCACAGTAATGTATATGATTATAACCTCTCTTAAAACTAGTTTTTGCATTTCATTGTAGAGATGAACTTCAGTATATTACTTGCATAAAAAAAAGTCATTTTCTGCTTAAATTATTTCAGTTTAGAAATAAATATTTGATTACTGTTTGGAATTTTATGCCATGATTTACTGGAATGATTTTGGTTTTTTTTATCATTGAATTAGATGTATTCTAATCATTAAAACCTTTGAACAACTGTAGTTATCCCTAATAAGAGTAAGAACTAACTTGTTAAATCATCACTCAGTTCAAAGTACTTTTAGGGAAAACATATTCACAAAAAGTTTCAACTTTGTTTCTTGAATTAATGGTTTCATGATTAAAATCTCAATTAACAAATCAGAATCTATAGAAAAACATTGTTACCACTAGCTCGTAAAGGAAAATATTTAACATTCTCAAGGTGAAATGTTTTTGTTTATTATTATTATTAGGGAGACGATTGCCCATACCTTCATGACCACACCTTATCAAAGAAAAAAGAACTCTGCAAGTTTTATATACATGGGTTTTGTGCCAGAGGAGAGAATTGTTTGTTCATGCACAATATCCTTTAATATATATTTAGTCTTAGAAATAAACTGTTGAATGCACTTTAGATAAAAATAGCAGACATTTAATTTCGAATAATTATTTTTCATCTGTAAACTATAACTTGAAATTTTACGTGATATGATGAATTTTGAAATAGTAAAAGTGAAAATTTTTGAGAAAAGTTTGTATATTTGTTTATAACCATGACTTGACCTTCCTGTAATCCAGGGATTCCCAACCTTTTTGTTCCTCTGTACCCCTTGGGCATATTGACAGATTCCCATGTACCCCCAAAAATTAAGGATCAAAAATTGATAAAATTATATTGATTTTAAATTATTTTATTATGAAATCTGTATGTGTGGACTGCATAAGGATTTTATAGTATTGATAAATTGAACTCGGCATATATTTATTTGAGTCACTTTGCTCTCTCTGTCTGACTGCTGATTAAAACACCATGTAAAGTGTAAACCATGGTTATACTCTCAGACCCCTATGTACCCCAGGTTGGGAATGTCTGCTGCAATCAAATGCTAATCCAAATCTTTATTGTATTATAAGTTTCAACTTCATCTGGAATCAAAACATTCTGGATTGATTGTTTTGTAAAAGAAGAATGTGTTCACAGTTTGTGTTGTATTGTCACTCAATTGAAATAGCATCTGAACAACCGTGTATTACATTATCAACTAATAAGGTGAAGCTACAAATTTTCGGTTTTCGTTGGTGTTTACATCAAATGTCCTAAATTTTTTGTGTTTGTTATACTGAGTCACTAAAGAACCTATACAAGTTAATGTTTTTGAACCTTGTGAGGATTTGAAATAATGAAAGTGAGCATCAGGGGGTACAGATGTTGTTGGGGTATACCTTGAACATCAGATATTACTCTCAATAAGAATTCGTGTTGTTATAAATAAGTTTTAAAAAAATTCCTTTCTTTGGTGACTACATACTTTTCCTTAATGACGTCTCATGTGAATTTCCATGCAAGTTTTTTCACACGGGTGCCAAGTGCTATGCAGAAAACAACTGTATTTTCTCCCATGCTGAGTTAACAGCTGAGACCAGGAAAATCCTAGATAAAGTAAGTATTATAGATTGTATAACAAGATAAATGTTCTCATTATGGATAATCCAGTATTTATTGATAAGTCATTTTTTTAACTGGGTAGTAGTCCCAGATATTAAACTTAATTAGCTTTGTACTCAACTGTGTTGAAAATTATCAGAAACATTTATGAAATTTTTATAATGAAGACAAATTTTTAAACTTTGTTTTTAGTAGCAAGTAATATGTAGTCTTATTTTGTTTCCTTGTTAAGAATTGCTGTAAAATCTTTGAATACTTCTTTGGTTGATGTTAAGTGTCTTGTAATACATCAAAAACTTAATTGATGATCAATTTTGTTTAACTTTATTTTGAGGACATCCTTTACCTATAGATTTGTTTAACATACGGTAAAATTATTGAAAGATCAAGGCACTAAGCGACTTGATGTATCATCTGTTTTGTGTCATTCTACCAATTTTAAACATGAAGGATGGTGTTATTCTTTCTAAGTGCTGAAGTTTTGTAACAAAGGCAGAATAGTAACTTTCACATACGCACAGTTCATCATAATGTTGACAAAATGCAAAACATGAATTGATTTGTTATGCTAAATGTGACATTTGGAAAACATATGTAGGATTTTTGGCATATATATATAAAAAAACTTATAATTCAGTGTTTATTTGAACTGGTGTGTAATCTTTTATAATATACGTTATACATGCGAGGAATGAATATATTTTTTAATTATGTCTCTGTTTCTGGTACGTAGTATTTAGAGAGTGAAAAAATGGAAGACGATGATAAAGATGGAGCAGGTGGTGATGCCTCAAGATTAAAAGGATCTGAAAGAGGTCACTCCCCCTCAAAGAAGCGGCCAAGTCTCCTGGGATCACCACCTCGTCATGTTAAAGAACAGGCAGAGAGTTGGAGACAAGAGGTTCAGCAGCAACAGCTTCAACGCAGGCTAAAGAATCAAATGCGTCAACAGCAACGGCAACAATTTTCATATAATGGTGGCATTTTGAGTCCACCTCAAAACTCTTATGATAGGTATTATAAATAAGTGTTCTGTACAGTCTTTTACATTTTATTTTATATGTGTGTCATAAATGCTAAAGTACAATTTTTTGAAAATGTGAAAAACTATATCCATTAAAGCATTTCAAAAAACTACAAAACACCAGCGATTGAAATGTGAGTTAGGTACATGAACAACCCAAGACCACCTTTACAAAGATTTGATCTTAACTTGAACAGCATGCTTGTAATATGAATCTAGCTTTTTTGGAATTGAAGAATACCAAGGTGCAAGTTGTACACATACCTAAGAAATATACCAAAAATGTTTGTTACACTTAATGTGCAAATAACAAATGAGGCTATATGCTAAAAACATTTGGAATATTTAAAAGATTTAATACATACAAGTCCCTCTAATATTTTTGTCATATTTATATTTTCAGGCTCAACTTCTACTCAGATACATTACAGTCTCAGAAAAAATTGGGTCATGGGCTTCAAGCTCCACCAGGTATAGTTTCACTTGGAAGTTCTTCGGGGCTGTTGAAACCCCCATCCAGTATGTCACCAAATCGGGAATCAGAAGAAACTGGTGAGTTCAATTCCTCTAGTTTCCAGTCGAGAACTTCTTCCAATCGTTGGTCACAGGTTGAAGACCAGAAATACTCCTTTCATGACCAGTCAGAAAGAGGATCAAAAGGTGATTATCGAACCATATTTGGTCTTTTGTCATATACCTAGAATCATTAATTAATTTCTTAAACTTTTTTTTTAAAGGTAAAATTAACAGAATTTGTTTTCCCAAAGCATTACTGTGGTACAGGTTCAAACTTGCAGTGGTATAATTTTATATGAACTCTTGTCAAAATGAACATTTTTATAGCAGACAGAACATTTTCAAATGGAGTATTTAGATAAAAATATTTTAGTAGGTAGTAATTACTTCTAATGCTAAGAAATGTTTTATTAAGCAGCATTTGTTATTTTAGGTTCTCATTTTAACCACGATCATATTTCACAACAAGGACATGATTCTGAAAGAAGTTTATCTAGATATGTTAATGATACGTCGAAACTAAAAGAACAAGAAGAAAGTAAAGAAGAAATAATGCAAGGCAGCCCTTTACACAGTGTAGAAGAAGAAAGCTGTGGGCTTCCACTCTCTGCATCTCCTCCATCAGACACCAATAGTTCGCAAGGAGCCAACAATGTGATCTCTATCCCTAGCCATCTACCTCGGCGACAGAAACAACTCTTTTTACGTATTCAGCAGCAGCAGAAAGAAGTGGGAGAAAGCAGCACAGAAGGCCTAGAAGAGCAAGATTTAAAGCCAGAAGAAGAATATACAGAAGAGAAAGAGCAGGAAGACAGTGTTAATAAGGAAAAAGGTAAAAATGTCGAGTGGGATAGTAGTGAAGATGATGATGATACAGAGGACCAACCATTAACTGCAGTCCTGAAAAAATTACAACAAATGGTATGTAATTTTTACAAAAGTTTTACTATGGATACTTTTTTTTTTTTTTGAAGCTGTGAACCTTTAGTTCTTAATTACAATTTTGTCAAAACAATTAGTAATTAAACCATTTCTTCGAATTTTAAAAATAAGTCCAAAGTTATTTTTCAAAAGCTGGTAAGAATATACAAGTATAATTCAATGTTAAGGTAGATCCATTATTACTGAAACCAGATCTTTGCAAGGGGAAATACTTTTGAAATATATATCTTAGAGTGACTGATAAGTCTATTTTCATTCAATTTATCAAGTTGCATTACTCTGGATTAATAAATTAACAGACACTACAATTTCCATCGTGTAACCCTCTCCCTGGTGGTTTAGCTGTAACTTTGAGGAGTTATTTTGCTAAAATTTAGGGGTTTGATTCCTACAGTGGGTACAGCACAGATAGCCCATTTTGAAGCTATATGTTAACAACAAACCTTCATCAGGCCTATCTTCAAAATATTTTTATCAGAGGGTTGCTTTGATTCTGGCTTAATTACTGTTGCATTTCTGGTATCTTTTTGAGCATCATGAAAAAGCTATTAATGTCTCTGAAATGTGCTTTTAGAATCTTTACAATTGTAATGTGTGTGTAACTATTACGAATATAAATAACCTGGCATGTTGTATAACTATAAAATGTAACATCTAGAGAGCTGTAGTAGGTCAAAGATAACTTTGAAAAGCTGGCCGATGAAAATTACATTTTGTTTTTATAAGAAAGACTGGAAGGCTTCCTTTTACTGATACAGAATATAAGTACATATTGTTTATTTTTTAAGAAAGGAATGTTCATAAGGTTATAGTTTAGCATTGGTTTATTTCCATATTTCATATATATGTTATCATTACTGACTTTTTTTTTTAAACTTGTGCTGACCCTTTACAGTATATTGACACAACTTCACATACTAGAAATACATTTGCCACTGGCAGGAGGTTTCAGTATCTGAAACAGAGACCAAAAACAGTTAATTTAAGCATAATTTTATAGTAAAAGTTTGGGTGAAATAAGATAACTGAGGAATGTGAACTAAAACCTTTTCAGATCAGCTTTTAGCAAAGAGGAATGGGGGTGGTATATTTGTGGCACAAGTTAGTACCTTGCTTATAATGAAATGTTAAAAATATTTATCAAAGTTGAAAACAGTCTACTTGTTTGGGAGCCACACAAGATTTTTCTTATTTTGATAATTTGTAAGTGGAAACATAATTAGTAATTCCTATCAATTCAATTTTTTTTTCTGGTATATTTTTATTAGTGTAGGTCTTCCCATTGGGTAGATAAATTACATGTAATCTGAGTAACTGGTCACAGCTATCGTGAAAAAGTTAAGTTTGGAAATAGTAAACCTCTTATACTAGGAGTTCACCGTAAATAAGCTGAGAAATTGAAGGCATAAGCCTCTTCAGGTTAAGGTTATATTGAAAAGGTTAAATTTAGGCATAATCTAATACTACTTTGATACTATGTGTTCTTGCAATGAAGCATCATTTTCTTATAAATTAAAGAACTTTGAGCCATCTGCCAGTCCCATTAGACTCTTGTGAAAACTAGCTATATTATCAGTACTTTTTTTTTGCTCTGCAGCCTCCACCACCAAAACCCCAGATTCAAGTGAAGGAAACACCAGCAACAAGCCAACCTACTCTTAACATAGCTGAAATGTTGAGTGCAATCAAGCAGCAGACAAATATCAGTTCTTCACCAGCAGTAGCTCAAGCTTTCAGCCAGCAGCCAGAGTTTTGGAAAAATATCCTTGCCGGTACAGCTCCTGTTCCAGTTGTGAAGTCTGTTTCAAATGCATCTTCTGATCCTGTAGTGACTACTGTGGAAAACAGTGAACAAAGAATAGGTGGGACTAATAGCAAAGACCCAAGAGTTAAGGAAGTGCAAGAACTAGTCCCTTCTCGAGATCCACGAGTAGGACAGTCACATCGAGACCCACGCCTGCAATCCCGTGATTCAAGAATGGGTAGCAGCACCTCAACACGTGACCCTCGCTTAGGAGGAGGAGGAGGTGTAACAGCAACCCAGTCGGTGAATACCACAAACTCAAGTTCGAGTGAACATTCTCTCTCAGCTCAGAGTACAATTGATAGCATGGTTAAAACTGAAACTAGTGAAAAGAGCAGAAGTGTAACAAAAAATGCTCGTTACAAACTGCACCCTGTTTCAAAATCTCACCCAAATTATATTACGTATGTTATTGCAGGTCACGGGGATCCAAAACTATTCAATGACCCGCGTGTTAGGAAGCATTTGACTGAAGTTCCTCCTCCCACTCAACTTCAGATATCTCCACCCACTCAGACATCTTTGTTGGGAAACTTTCCAGAAACATTACCTAATAATGCTGTTAACTACATGTCTAGAGAATTAATGTTACAGTCTGAGGGTCAGCACAGTTTGCCTCCTCTTCCTATCCTTGTAAACAATACGCTTCCGACTGCAGCTGAACTTTTTGGATCAACTGAAAATAAACCTGTATCAGTGAAGCCTGTGGATCCACGGCTGATAAAAGGTGTAACAGCGGTATCCAGTGATCCTCGACTACTGCGTCAGAATACTTCTAGTGGATCAACACCTCCACACATTCAGGATCAAAGTTGGCCAGTTACAAGTTTACCTAACCCTTCTGTTAGTCACTTGCCTCGTTCTATAACAGACCCAAGACTTGCTAGCCTTCATCAAGTAGGAAGAGCAGGACTGCCTCTCAAGCAGATAGGATTAAGTGTAAACCCTGTTTCAATAAGCCATCAGTTAGGACAAAAATTGGGTTTATCACAAATTCTACAAAATGTTGTGTCAGTCGGAAGTGGGGGTGGTGTTCCAAACATCTCAAATCTGTGTTCTAAACCATCTGTAGGTTCTGCAACAGATCCAAGACTCAAAGCTTCTGAGACAACAGATGTACATACTAACACATCAACTCATGATGCTCCCCAAAAGTCTGAAACTTCCTTTGGAGATAATGAAAAACAGAAGGTATCTCAATTTAACAGAAAATCAAGTAGGGACTATGTTTCTCCACTAAATTTGTACAATGATCAAAGTGATGGCAGCTCTACATACAACAGTTACAATCGTAGACCTAAGCTTAGACAATCAGCTAAGACTTTGACAACATCTTGTGAAGCAGTAACCCTTACATCCTCAGTGTCAACAGTTACTGATCCCAGAACACAGGCATTGCAAGAAACGTCTTTAAAAGGAACTGGGAGTCCTAGCCATTCACCAGTAACGTTTGTTCCTGATGATAACCAGTCACCAAAAGACAATGGACAACAGGCATCATTAAAAGAGGTATTTAAAACCTTTGATCCAACGGTTTCTCCTTTTTGTTAATAAAATACTGTGAAACTCAAGAAAGAATTGTTTCCAGATGTGCACTTAATCATATCAGCCGTTTCTTGAAGAGATGTCAAAAACTGACTTAATAGTGTATTATACAGCATCTATGTTTATGAATCTTTCCAAGGACTATATCTGCTCACAATGAACAAATTAAAATAGCCTTGGTTAGTATTTCATTGAATGTATCAGTTGGTCTTTGATTTGTAAAGCAGCTGATCAGCATTATTTTGTATATTATTAGGATGTAAATATTCTATAGAAATTGTTTTTGTTTTTTTTTACATTATATGATTTGTTAAATGTCATTCTACTATGGCAGTGTTTTCACTGTGGCATTTTCCCCCTTTTTTATATATATGTAGATAATTAATTCAAGGAAAAATGTTTCCTTACATGTTCATAGTAATTGTAAGGCTATTATAGCGACAGATTTAACTTAATTCTAAACTGTGAACCTTGCTATAATTGTATTACTGTACTTCTTCAGAAGCTTTCAGCAAATAGTTTATAAAAAAAATATACTACAATTATCATTGTAGTTTATCTCTAAGTCTATTACAGAAACCTGCATAATAGATGTGAACAATTTCCGAGTTTTGTTCTATTGGAACTTTTTTTTTTTATATGTAAATTCTGCGGAGAGAAATATTAAAACATGTTGAAATGAAACCAGAAAGATGTTGTTTTATTAGGAAAAAAGGGAATATTGTTCAAAAAAATGGTATTTAAAAACCAGTTACAGAATATTTTTTTCAAGTGTGTGATCTAAAAGTACTTGTTTATATAAGATCTACCTGTTGCTCAACTTTAATCAATACACATAACTTAGTCATATTTGAGAAATTGGTGCCATATACTGGAAAATTTTCACAATTAAATTTCCAAAAATTAATAATTAAGTAATAAAAAGATAGTTAAGGTAAGTTTTATTGCTCAGATTATGAGTGTACTTTAAACTGATTTTTTTTAAAGAAAATGTAATTTGACAAAAGTGTTTTTCTTCTCAGATTTGAAACTTTTATGTATGTTTATAATGAGGTTGGTGTCATATCAATCTTGTAAGCTTCCATGGTTTCAATTTAGTACAAGTAATTTGTATTTGTAAGCAATTTCAAGCTAAAACGTTTGTGGAGCAAAATGGGTTATGGTGCTGAAAATGATCTAATGCATAGCCTGTTAATGTAAACTTTTAAAGAAAAATATATTACAAAGTTCGATCCAGCATTTACTAAAAAGTATGATTGTTTTTTTAAAACTCATGAGAATACGCTATATAATTTTAGTGGTCTGTTTTCACACTGGAGTGACGTTTAGTTAAAAACAAATTACGAGTGGATCTGTTAGCTACTTTTTCACACTAATTTTTACCAAGACACGTTAAAATTTGCAACATTTATGTCGCTTTCAAATAGGTGTTCAAAACTTCTAATCTAAATCTGTAGCTTTGCTGAGTAAAAATCTTATTTTGGTTTTTAACAAATATGGAAAAGTTTAACTTTATATTTTATCCAGTTTTCTATAAAAATATATGTATTCCAACTTCTAAAGAAATGTCATAATTCGTTATTCTGTCCACGAAAAACAATCTTCAATAAATATCTTGTAGGGAATCTATGGGAAATCCATAAAATATGAAACGAAAATAACCCAAGTTGCATAGGAAATTTGATCTTCAAGTGAAATTCGTTAAATATCTGCTCGTTTGTTAATTTCCGGTATAAATTCTTTCCGAGGAACTTCAGCGAT
>NW_013665646.1:1368532-1370014 GCF_000517525.1 Limulus polyphemus | reverse complement strand
AACTAGGTTATTCTTTCTTGATACAACTTTTTAGTACACAGAATTTCCACAGTCACTTTAAACTTGACAACCTTTATAACACACCCTATAAATCACAGTGATTCACACAACTTTACTTACGGCGCCTACTGTTCGCTTGACTCAATTATTTCTCTCTTTAATCTATCTGCCCATCTCGCCGACTTTCTTTGCCAGGCTTATATATTAGAAAAACGAGGGCGCCTCGAACAAACTTAGTTTCCAGGAAAATTCATGATCCTTCTAGAAATTCCAGCGCGCATGCTCCCAGCGTTGCGTGACTCCCGCTGTCGTAACAATATACATATTTTATGTCTCGGATTCGCATTGGCCTATGAGTAGCGTGAACGACGTCTTGTAATTGATGGGATTGATAAATAATCGGTGCGAGTGAATACTTTCTTTTTAACGTTCTGAAAATGTAAATTTACCCTCTGGATTTTTCAGCTGGATATTTTTCTTTTTAATCGTATTACTAAAAACTGGAAAATTTCCTGTTCTTTTTGGGATAAGTTGAGTGTGGGCCAGTAGTTAGCATACTGAACTATCGATCTGTGGGGCAAACGTTTGCGCCCCGTTACTGCAACATGATAATAATCGCGTTTCACACTTTGGGGCCATAGGTGTGTTATAAGGGTGACGATCAAATCCAACTATTCGGTCTGGTAAGATTTTGTGATGGATGCTACTGACTTCTATATGCCTAACAGTTGAAAATTGAGGAGGACGATTGTCTCAGATACGTCTTGAGTAACTTTGCGCGAATATTCGAAAACAAACTAAGGAAAATAATTAATCCGGAACCAAAGTAATTCACTCAACATCAACTGTATTATAAAATCAGTATGACCGTGAGTTTCCTGTACAGAACTTGGAAGTGTAGAGCGATTATAAGACCCAAATATATAAATACACGAAAGTGTTGAAAACGTGTTTTGCATTAAAAATTATAAATTTATAGTGAAATAATTCACTGTTATCAAAATAAATGTATCTATAACTAGCCGCGACCCATAAAATATTTGCCGTAGTCCTTATTCTATCATTTTCATGCACAATATTTAAGCTACTCTTTCTTGCAGGCATTATGTGTTAGGTCGATAAATCCTGGTGTTTTTGAAAAAAATTACGCGGTCAGACAAACTCACGTAGATTTAACTTTATTTAATAAAACTACACGTAAAGTAATGGTATTTGTAATAATGTACAGAGTATGAAACAGTTATGAGCGTTCAGTTTATGACACGGTTTCGTGAGTTAAAACGAAGAATAAAACCAGTATTAAAGAAAAATGTAGCTAAAAAGTATTTATGGCAGTCTATGAAACGGAACTGAAGCTAAATTATTGTCAAGTTGTAATGAAGGCAAACTTAGCTGAATATACTGAAAGAAACGTGTATATTTTAGACCTAAATAAATCGAGAAAGTCTAGAGAAATTGTATTTAGTGTAATGATATTTTTTG
>NW_013665646.1:1353447-1368491 GCF_000517525.1 Limulus polyphemus | reverse complement strand
TAAACTTAGCTAGAATATACTAAGAAAGTAAACGTGTATTATTTAGAACTAAATAATACGAAGAAGTCTAGAGTAAATTGTTATTTAGTGTAATGATATTTTTTGAAGGAAATTACACACGGGTAAAGTGTTGCTTGTGTGAAATACTTTGCATATAAAAAAAACAACTAAAGTTAAAATCGAAGCCAATCGTCACGTGATGACGACATTGTGCCGTCGTGCACCATACTCATTACATTGAAAGTTTGACTAAGCAAAAACAAGCAAGGTGATTCTGAATTGAAAAGCTAATATGCAATCCGGACTCCTCAGACAAAGACCTTTCTGAAATTTACGATAAAGTTCCGAACAGACAAACGCAAGCGTGTTATTTATATAGATATACTGGACGCGTAAAAACGTACAGAGAAAAAGAATCCAAAAGCTCATATGTAATTCAATTTTGTTACCATTTTGAGTATATTTTTGCCTAGAAAAATAATATACTTTCCAAAAAAACTTACTAGGTTGATAAAAATAATCAATTATAATCTTATCTCGCAAAGTGACCATTCATCCCAGATTTCCGGGAACGACCCCCGAAATTTTGAAAAAACAAAACTTGCATTTCATTTCTTATCTAAATTACACGTTAGAAATAGACATTCAAAATAATATACCTAAACTATTAGCTTAGGTTTAGGATCATCATGTGACAACAATGGTGCAGTGGCATATGTACTACTTGAATATGTCATAGAACGTCTTCTGTTATTTAACACGTCCTTCAGGAGCCAATGGGTGTCTTTACACTACAATTTGTTCAATATTAAAAGTAAGTTCAATTCGGAAACTCCCAAATAGGTTGGTTTCGGGCGTATCTTTTCGAGACAAGTTTTCGTTCGTTAATTGATGCATTTTTAAGTGAAATACAACATCCTCAAGTCTCTATACTAGATAGTACTAAGATCTACCCGCTGGAAGTAAATTCGTTATATTTCAATAAAGCCACATTCTCATCATAATTAATTAAGCAATTGCCAATCTTTAATGCTTCTGCTATTGACCTTTTTATGTTTAGCTTTCAATTGAGATACGAACGATTTCACCTGCGATTTGGTAGGGAAGGTCGAAGCATCACGATAGTAAGCAGTAGGATGATCAGACAGGAACACTTTCAAAACAGCTACATGCACAAATGGTTCCTGAAAACCTCTGATTGTCATTTGGAGACTTCCATGCTTCTTGTGTTTCGCCGTTAAGCTCGTGATGCGCTGATGGATTTCAGTCACCACTTCAAATTAGTTATCGCAGCTCCAACGCTAAAAGAGTGCGGGAAATGCCTTCTTTTTAGCCAATAAAAATGTCTAAAAAATTTCAGTTCAAATTAAGAAAACCCGGATTGAGTAATTATTTTTGTTTTAAACCAAAATGTCTCCCACTAGCTCATGAGGGGCATGTTAAAAGAATCAAATTCTGAAACAGCAACACCCTTCAAATAAGTGCAACTAAAGAGCTTATCCACTGCTGCCTGGATCTGGAATTAAGGTGCGTACAAGTACTAATTGTTATATTTTATGTCTCCAGATTTGCTTTACATAATGTGCTATTGTTAAATAATCTGTATCCTCAAACCCTGTTAATTATACGCTTTAACGTTGTTGACTTCTTTAATTTAAAGCCTTCCCCAAATATTAATGAAATCTAAAGAAAAGTATCTTATACATTTTCAAGTTATTATGAATTACTCAGCAATGAATTTTAAAACATTTTTTGCATAAATTTTAGTATTAGTTGAGATTATTTTAAAATGTTCCAATCTAAAAAAGGAGTATAACAAATTATTATATATTTCTGTTAAAAAAATGTGCAGTCGATTAACGTACTTCCTAGTGCACATAACATTCATTGTATTGATGTAGAATTGAATCTGGATCATTTATATTGAAAAGAAATATTTCACCCACTGCATCAATAACTGTTAATAAACATTAACAATCTAGAGAAATCTACTTCGGCTATAAAAATAGGCTTAAGATTAGCTATGATTATAACAGCTTTCCCATGATGATACAATTGCCCAGATTTTCACGCAATGAATGAGCAGTATAACGGCTTAGGCACCACGTAATCTAGAGTAGTTCTATTTTCTGATACAAATTTTGATTAGTGGTATTATTTATTTCAAAACACTATTAACTCACTGTTAGGGTGTGGTCAGAACGACTCGCATCGATCAAGTCGATATTCCAACTTAGATAGTGCTGCTATCTAGCTGATATTTTCTGTACTATATCAATCAGTTCTTGAGGGTTGAACAGAATGGATGTTTTGCTGCTGCTCTCTTGCTATAGTTTGTTTGACGTTTATGGGACTTTCTGGCCTCACCGTATTATAAAGATAACATTTTGAAGCTTATTATACATCGGTCATTTTGACCCAAGCTATCACTTACGATACAAATATTCTATCCTACTAGTTGAGCGCTAAAATATTATTTGCCCCGTTTGGGCAAATATATGCTAGATTGGAGTGTTTTTGTTTGTTTGTGACATTAAAAAGAAACTAAACCAGATCTGGAAATAATTTATTTTGTTCATTGTAGGGGAACATTGGAATAATTAAATGGCATATGATAGTGTTTTTAAGTATTATCAACTAGTAGGCCTAATATTTATGTGAAAATCACATGTATTGGATTGTATATTTTTGTTTTGCAATCTAATGTAGTTTTTTTTTTTTTAGAAATACTAGACTTATTGTTTTCCAATGTTTTTCAGCTTTTGATATTCAAACTTAAGATTAAGTTGTTAATTGTGATGTAGCGAATACTTGGCCTTTAGGGTAACCCTTATTCGACCTAACAAATCTGAAATTATACTTAAAAGGAGAAAGACTGTGCAAGTTTTATTGTCTTGATATTTTTACATGTTCCACAGTAATTCCTGTACGCTGAATCCGAATATGATATCCATTTTTCACAAAACGTCATAACATAATACTTGAAAGAAAGACCACAGCATGTAGTTTTGAAACTACAAGACACAGATTTAAAAACATTAGGATGAATGAGGATGCATATTCGTTTGACATAAATGTTCTCCCGTTTTCTTCAGTTTGTTTGTATTTTAGTTAACAAACATAATAATAAAATATGTTCATTGTGGTAAACAAAATAATAATTTGATCTAAGTAATTATTTTTTCTCTTCCCGATTTGTAAAAAATCCTTAAGTGATAGAAAAAATGAATATTATTTTTGAAATCTGCCTAGATGAATTATGGAAAATCCGTTATTAAAACCAAAGAACTTTTATGAAGTTTAAATTCGCAGGACTGTGTTAGTGTAGTTTTTCAGTTTTAATCTACTAAATCAGTTTAGAAAACAATCAATCATTGTGACTATTTCTACTTGTAACAAAAAGCGTCAGTTATAAAGTAGAAAAACAGAAGCAAAAATTAACAAAATGGGCACCAAAAACAAGTATGACAAATTAAGAAAAATATAAAAGGCTTCCACAATAATTTTGCATTCAAACTACCTTTTGATTTATATCGTTTGCTTTTTTATAAAATGTATATGCCATCTTTTTTCTAAGATTCAAAAGGATCAGTTTACCTGAAACACTGGTCATGTTATGAAATCTACAGTAATTTCGGAGTGAAACACCAATATATTGGATTTCACTTGCATAATATATTATGCCCCCACAAGCAAAATTTTTTGTTTTATGTACATTAAATATGCATATTTTTGTTTTGTTTAAAACATTAACCCATTGACCGCTGATTCGCAAGTTGAATGCCAGTGTGCTATACACAGTGTACGTTTTGCAAAAATTCCATGCACGTTTAGAGCAGCTGCAGTCATTGGTTAAACAAGATTTTAAAAGCTTGTTGGTTCTTCACTGTAATGAAGAATAACCTTGAAATGAAAGGAGAACCTATTACAAATGTGCTACATTTTCACATCACAGTCAATTTTATTAGAAAATGATTGTAATTACAATCTATAGAACATGACAGGTATCCTCAGATTAAAATTACCTAAAGAGCCATTTGCAACACAAACACACAGAACTCAATGAGTATGCTCCCACATCAACATTGATACTTTTGTTCAGTTAAAGGATAATGTTAAGAAGAGGTGGTAACTTTTAGATGTAATGCCAATTACTGGTCATGTGTCCTTTATGTCACTTATTTTTCTGAATATGTGTAGCACAGTTTACAAGCCATTGTCATCTGTTTACAGTTCATGCTTCTACTCATTCGGTGGTAGAAAAGTTGGTAAAACCAGGTGATATGAGAAAACTGTTGACTACCAATATATGAATTGTACGTTTTTGCAAAGTTCATTGAATAAAACTTAAGTGTTTAAGGTAGTGTAAACACGTTCAAAGAAATAACACTGTACAGCAGACCCTGAGAGTATAGATAGAAAAGTTAATATGTTAAGGAATTATATGATCCAAAGAATATACTTTCCGTTGATCTTTATATGCCTGTACCTGTTAGTTCTATCTTTCCAAAATGTATAATGTAGGATTATCACCAATGACTCACATAGAGAAGATTTCATTTATAGGTTAGTATGAAACACAGCTCCGGCATCACTCGTTCTAGAGTCCATAAATTTTCCTGATTCAGTACAGTGATTATTTTAACGTTTTCATCATAACTTTGATTGTTTTGAAAATTATTTCACTAACATCCATTTAACTAAAATTTATTTCCGTTTTCAACATTCACTTTTGATGTTTACAAACACCTCATAATAAGCAATATGGAATGTGGGCAACAGACTTTCTACCTTCACCCAAAATTATCTGAATGAGGAAAATGATTTCTACATTATCTCAAACTTTTTTTTCCCCAAAAAATTATAACTCTCTATCAATCTAGTAAAGTGAATAAAATTTACTATAAAGAAATATTAGACAGTATATTTTCCATGATAAAAAAGTAAAAGTACTGAAGACTGGTTAAAATGGAGGAATGACTTTCATTTCTGTACCAAAATTTCTGACACTGAACATTATGTGATTGAAATCAACAGACTGGAAAGATTTTGGAGTGGTGATGGCACGAGTCCTCAAGAACCTTTAAACAACATAATGGCTGCCCTGTAATCAAGATCTTTGTGCATTGCTTTATTATTTTAATAATATAATTCTACCAAGTCTCAAAATTAAATACTGACATAAAACATTCTCCTTAACTACAAAAAAAAATCAACATACACACATAACCACTCAAAATTTCAATTTTTATGGTAATGTGAAAGCATGCCCTGTTCACTTATTTTTCTAAGTATATGGCACAATTTTCACATTATTATCAGCTGTCATAGTTGCTGCAAATCACCAAAACTAAGTAGCAATTGGACCACTTACCTTAAATATAATATTTTTCAAACCTCTTAACACACATTACATGTTCAACTTACCAAGTTCATACATACATGTAATTATTGTTCATGTTTAGTCTTTGAATACATGTATTTTATATATATATATACATGAATGACAAAACTTGCCACTTCACTATTATTATATTTGGGAAATAATAATACAAATATAATTAAGTCTTTATAAACATTTTCATATAATAGTCTGTTGTTAACAGCAAAAATGGCTGTTTACTGTCTAGTAATTTACTGACTTTTGTTTCTGCATAAAAAAATTGAATTGAATGATACATTTCACATTACCAAGATTCTAGAACTTTAACTATGAATCCTATGACAAAGTAACTAGTACATAATATTGTCTTAAAAATAATCACAATCCTCAACAATTATATTATTTGTTTGTTTGTTTATTTTATAGCAAAGCCACAGTGAGCTATCTGCTATGTCCACCACAGGGAGTCAAAACCCTGGATTGCAGTGTTGCAAGTCCGTAGACTTACTGCTGTCAACAATTGTAAAATAATCTCAATCATTTTGAAGGCACATATAAATCATCAATGACAACCTAATTATAACAATCTATTCTCTTGAAGATTAAAATAATGGCATAAACAAAAATTAAGGAAATTTCAAATATGTTTCTGTCATCCAATTTTAATCAGCAGGTTTAAAACCTGTTCGGTTACAAAGATTGTGACCCGTGCTGCCATCTGATGATCTAGTCATACACTTGAAGATTGTCAATTTTGTATGGTTCACTTTCTTGATCTAGCTCCTCATTAACTCACAATTATACACTTTGTTGCCCTGTTGTGTTTCATGTGCTTGACTTAAGTGTAAAGCTAGAGCCTTAAACATGTTTTATTCTGAAATAGATAGGTGAATGCAGAGAAGCTACCTTAAAATGCAAGTCTCCATTGGTAAGAAACTGAAAAGTCACAGAAATAACATATTCACTAATATATTAAGCATAAATATAGAGTCCAATCTATCATTTGATTCACCACTTGTCACTGAGTAATACCAGTTTCTATGACTTCCACCCTAACCCTGGGCAAGAGCAAATGGTGATGGACTATATTACGTATGTTTATAACTAAAGGTTTACTGTGGTGAGTAAAAGACCAGACACATAAAGTGTTGACTTTACAGGATGACTATATTTTCTTCAATATCTGAATAATTATAGCAAACTACAAAGGCCAAAAAATACATATCCTAGTTAAATATTATGGGAAAAGTAATAATCATTTGGCCAGAAGTAAAATAATTCCACACTACTTTAACAACACTGTCAAATTTGACATACTGGACTTTATACGTTCAAGAAGAACTGAAATGGTGTTTTATAACAGGCTTCATAACATTGTTAAAGAATTGATATATATATATATATATTGTTTTTACAATGGGTTTCAGGTTACTACTCAGAAACCCATAAACTGTTTTTACAATATGCCTCATTTTGTCATTGGAAAAAACTGTTTTACAGCGGACTTCATATTAACATCTAGGAATTAATACACTGTATTACAGCAGACTTGGTGTTCATTTTCAGAAGCTGAAAACTGTTTTATAAAGAGCTTCCTATTATCACCCAAGAACCGATACATTCTTTTCCAGTGGACTTCATATTAATATCTAGGAACTAATACATTGTTTTACAATATACTTTGTGTTATTATTTTAGAACAGAAAAAAAACTGATGCAATTTATGTTATTACTAAAAAAAAATTGAACAAGTTTTTACTATGAGCTTCATATTAACATCCAGGAAATAATACACCAGTTTATAATATGGTTGATTTTAAAAGTTTTATGATGGTAACTTTTTACTTCTATGTAGCTTTCTTATTCAAAAACCACATTAAACAACTAAACGTACATGTTACGGATATACCAAACCAGCAAATCATAATTTAACCTCACATGATTGGATACTCGTAACACTATCATTTTTTTACAAACTAAGGTAATAAGGAATTTGACTTACATAAAAACAAGAAAGAAAATGGAAGACATACATTATAGCCAAAATAAAATAAATCAAGATGTGATGATGTTTGAAAAATTTGCTTTATAAAGTCTTCTTCTTACGTACACGTTTTAAATTATACTGGAACATCATCCACAAGAGTTTGGATCTTTCTTTCCATCTGAACACGTATCTTCGTTTTCCCCAGGCTTTATAACCTCTGACTCACCAGTATTATAAGAAGTGTGTGACGATGAATTCAGACTAGTTCTTTCGTCAGCTGGTGGTGGTGGTGCGGGCATTGAGATTGGAGCTTGTTGGCTTATTGTAGGTTGAGTTACACAAGGTTTACATTCCTCTTCTTCATTGTCAAGATTTTCGTCCTATTGTAATAAAAACCATAGTTTTTAGAAATTTATATGCTTCAATACACTTGCAGCATTTATTACATCTTCGTGACCTACAGGTAACTTTACATAAAAGTTAATACCCTACACGACACTAGCTCTGTCAGAATATAAAATTGTAAATTATTAACAAGTAATACAATTTGCAATATATTCTGCTGCTCATTTTATAAAATCATAAACATATTAACCAAACAATTTATTCAAAATAACAAAATACTAACTGCTGTCCCATACCTTTTTTTTAGAAATAAAATTGTAAACAATCTTGTATTTCACTTATCCTGTTAAACTTTAACAGTAGAACTGTTTAGTTTTAATTATCTTATTGCTGTTGACAATAAACATTTTATTGAATATAAACATGCTACTTGTAAGATAAGAGACAAACTGATTTGTTCCTCAACATTTAGTTAAATTCCATATACATTAATCTTTTAGATTTCATAAAGCAGTGAAAGAAAAAACTGTTCTTAATTTACAGAGTACACTAAAATATCAATCATATACACTGATAAAAAAAAAGGAAGGTAAAGGAAAAAAATTACACTACTAACAGATAATATATGATCAAGTCAATAAAACATTTAGGCATTTCACTCTTCCAATGTACTCGTTGCACCTACTTTATTCTGAAAAATTGGAAATTGTCTAGAAAAGAAACAAGATTCCTCTCCTTTGCAAACATGGTTTATTTGTTAATTCATACATCCCCCCCCCTATCATTTCCAAACAATATCACAAACTGATACTAAGTGAAATTTTGTGTAACTTAAAGTTTCTTGTTACCATTTTATTTTGTTAAGATAAACTCTTTTATATGCAAAGTAACATGGATGGTGCTCTGAGTACAAATATTGGCCATGACACATAAGTCAAAGTTTTGAGTTTTGTTTTCCACTACTTTCAATTAAAAACCCATCACAAGTAAATGTATTTGCATATGTGTGGCTGTCAAAGTCAAATCCCTCCCACACCAAGTTTATAATATAGAAATTATAAAACAATGTCATAATTTAACTTCATTTCATGTAACACATTACCACCAATTAAAAAAGAGAAGTCTATCCTTTAATTAGTCCTTTAAAATGATGCATTTTAGTAACAAGTTTTAGGACATTTTCGACTTGCTTAAAAATGCATTTAGATCTCTTTAAATACTGAATTTTAACACCCCAATACCTATGACTGTCAACCTTACATCAGTTATTTCGGCTAATAGCTGAAGAAATATGATGTTACTTAAAGTCTCATCAGTTCCAGTAAGATGTAAGAAAAGTTCAATAGTTATCAAACATAGTTTGCTACACACACAAGCCTAGGTAAACAGAGAAGGCCTGGATGAAATTTAACATTATAGTAAATTTTAGTGAGTTTTTTATGTAATTGAAGACATGAGCATTTTCAATGGATACATAAACAACTGTAGCATATAAAAATAATAATGTGGTTATTTAACAAGTGTATTAGTTTATATGATGTATATCTTTTGTATCATAAAACACGTGTATTATTCACGTAATAATGTTATTTTTCTAAGAGCTCATTTCAAACTAACAGAGCTTACTTATACCTCCAAAGTGATCATTGATTATAGAAGAATGAAAAAAAATTATACAAATAAAAATCAAATGTAAAAGACAGTTAGAGTTTGTATGGCTCACCTTTTTGTCTGCTGAAACAGACAGCATCCCACCACCAGAAGCACCATCAACAAAATCCTTCTAAACACAGATAAAAAAAGCAGAGCAGTGGCAAAAAGAGCAACACACAAACATGCACACAGTAAAGCAAAGATTTCTACTGACACAAGCACTTATTTTAGAATTTTCCAGCAGCTAGACTAAACTTTCAAATGAGTAAACAAGTTTACATTTTAACATCAACATGGACTAGACGAGAATTCCATAAACTATAATACAGCTAATTCCACACACGTTTAATGTTTTTATATTTATTTTGCATACTTTCAGGGTGTTATGCTTTGTTTTAGTATATTTTTTTTTCTGCAGTCAGCAAACTTGACTTGCTTCGTATACATTAGCAGCTTACCAATTGAAGCACTGCATCACGTAGTATTTCCATGTCTATATCACTAATCTAAAACACTTAAACCAAATTTATTTTTTATGATTAACTATATTTATGTCTTAGTTGTAATAAGCTGTAAAATAAAACATTAAGTAATTGCTACTAAATCTTCATTCGTGTCTTCATATTTCTACATAAGAACATTCAAACAAATAATGCTAAATATTAAAGAATGACCCATTGCCATGCCAACAGAACTTGTACTTAATGTCAATACACCCCCACCCCCTTTTTTTTTTATAGACGACTTTGAAATTTTCACTTATGGTTGTAATGATTACAAACTGTTGATAAAAGAAAGTTTACATATTATGAACGAAAACCCAAACTTTAAAAGAAAAAAACCACTCTTCCCCTTGAATGAACATTTTTTTTTTTATTTCCTAACATAATTTTATTGTATTTTAATGATGTTAATGCACCATATTGAAGATTGTTCTTTTGATTATTCTCGTAGATTTGCTGATGATGGATTTCTTTGTTTGTTTTTCGAACTTCATGCAAAGCTACACGAGAGCTATCTGTGCTAGCCGTCCCTAATTTAGCAGTGAAAGACTAGAGGGAAAACAGCAAGTCATCACCACCACCCACTGCCAACTCTTGAGCTTCTCTTTTACCAACAAATAGTGGGATTGACCATAACATTATAATGCTCCCATGGCTGAAAGGGCGAGCATGTTTGGTGAGACGGGGAATCTAATCCGTTACCCTCAGATTACAAGTTAAGTGCCCTAACCACCTCGCTATGCCGGACTGTTTGCTGATGATGGAATATGTATAATTTAGAAACGTTCAAACTATTACGGATGTTTACAATTGTTGCTTTGGCTCTACTACTCATTATCATACTTTGTTTTCCACCAAATGAATCAACTGGCAGTATGGATATGACACTTCACTTCTCTTTGAGACTGTTGAAAAACTGCATAAAGGAATTGGGAATAATCAACCTTGATATTTGATTTCTTACTGCCTGCAACCAGTGTCACTTTACCCCAAAGTTCCCGAATTTTAAAATCACAGAATCACCAGATTTGTGACTTGTTTTCAATCTCTCTAGTTTTAAGATGAAACTACCGTTTTCAACGCGTGAATTTTACACGTTTACCTCCAGATCATCGATATTATCAGCTTCATCTGGAACATTTGGTTTACACTTCCCACAGCAACAATTACAACAACAGCAACAGCAGCAGCATGTGATGAGTCCACAACAGAATAAGAAAGCCTGTGTAAGAAATTAATAACCATGAAAGAACAATCTGTAATACAAACAACTATATAAATAGCCTATACTTTAAATCTATTAAGTGAGTTCAAGAAATATTCTCACAGTTTTAACTTCTAGTGCTCACACAACTTTTATGAAATAAAAATAATTTAAATTAAAAAGGTTAGAATAAATGGCAGTAAAATATTATACATTAAAGTATTTACACGTTAATAAAACGTATCCGTATGCACAGCTGTGTAACAAAACATGTCATAAAACAATGTTTACATTTTAAAAATTGCCTATTCAGGAAGTTTTGAAACTCATGGTACACTCAGATACGCAAACAAAATATTTTCAAACCAAATATGTACAAAACATAATACGTGTAGTTATAGAGGACTTGGAGAACCTGACTCATCATTGTTTGTGCCGACTACTTATAAACATACATGACATACTCTCCCAACAACTTTATGTCATGTCTGTTTACATATTCTATTTCTATTATTCATAAAATGCATGATGCACTTTGATACACCTCTTATACGTCATGTACTTGATACACATCTTGCACATGATGTACTTTAATGCATATTCTTCACATGATGTGTTTGAGTAATTGGATGACTTCCTCACACCAAAATTGTATTTCTAAGTTTAAAAGTTTTTTTGTTTTTGTTATTATTATTATTATATCAGATTGATCACTGTTTTTTTGTTCTTTTTCTCCCAAGGAAGAGAGAAATGGTCTGTTTAAAACTGGTATAAATACATGAATAAGTGAACATCTCGTTTAAAAGGCAAGATCAATGGTTCAATCAAGTAAGAAAACAAGTCAGCGCTTGTCTCCATCTTGCTGAATGGTTTCGGGTCCTTCCATACTTCATAAAGTCAATCATGCTTGGGTTTTTTTTTCTGTTCAAGTGAAAGTTTTGCCTTTAATATCTATAAACTTGGAGTGGGGTAAAGAGAGATTGCTTGTTCTCTGAGCACCCCTGGTTTATATATTAAGCTTAAATACTTCCCAAGAAGACAGGATTTGGCTGGAAAATGTTACAAACTGGTATGAACAGTCTCAAACTTTGATGATCATCCAAAACTTATTTTCAAATTAACTTTAAATGTGAGGGATTAAAGGAATATATTACACACGACTTTTAACCACATTTCAGCTGCAAGAAATGCATTAAAGTATACTAATATACATACAAACAGTTCCCATAATTTCAGCAGAAAAAAATTCAAGAATAATTTCCAAATTTTTTAAAAATATTTACAATTTTAAGAATTTAGGTTTTAGCATCCATAGATTTAACAATTTAAAATTTTTTCAAAATAAAAACGTTTCAACCAATGATTTTCTAACCCTTATCCTCCCATGTTTTAATATGGTTTTTGGTAAGTATTGTCAAGCAGTTTTTCACACATGCTCTTCAATGTACATTAATCCCAGGAAAGGAGAAAAATTTATACATTTAACATTTTCAAACTTCTTATGACCAAATAATTTGCCAAAATAAGTATCTGAATTGTCTAGCTTTTTTGCCATTTCAAACATAAGTTAAGAATCATCTTGAAACCATAATCACATAGTGTTCATGTGCTTTCTTTGACATATTTGTGCCATGCCAAGTTATGTTTATAGCCTAAACAACTGTGAAAGCTTTAGTCATGAACATTACGGATTAAACAAAGCATGAATGACATGTAGTCAACTTTGTAAAAATTTTGTTTTGGCATATGTTTACTTGACTTATGGCAATATGTTTTTAGATGATCCCTATATTATGCTTTAATTTTCCCAACTAGTCTCCAGACCAATGATATCACAGCAAATGTCTGTGCTCCAGAAGCACTGACAATGAAAGTGCTCTCAACCTGTCTATCATAATATTGAGGCCAGACTATCAAAATATCACTGCTAAATACAATTGACACTACAATAATCGATGCCCTACCATTCTAGAAATACTTGTGTAAAGTCGGCCTTGGTGGTGAATTGAGAATATACCAACATCTAATTATGGCATAGTCCCTGTTGTATGGCACTTTATGATTTGATCAGGTTGTACATTGGTTGATGGCACATATCATGCAACCTCTCAAAGTTACAAAATGTTGCAAACTAAAGTTAAATGATGTTTAGGTCCTAGGCAAACAAAGAGTAGATGAAATGACCTCAGTAACCAAAGGAACACAATACTGCAGATGCTTGGATTCTCAAAAATTCTGTTTACCCAAATCCTATGTAGATTTCCAGAATTTTGAAAAAAAAATTCTGAAATATCTCAAAAGCCTGGAAAAACAGTTAAATGGAATTCCTGAATATTTCCCTATTTTAAGAACCATACAGAAAGTATATTTTTATGTAATGCCCTGATATTCAGATGCTACAAAGAAACAAACTAGTATCAAAGGTTTTCCTGCTTGTTCATACCGAACGATATTTCTATACTCACCTTGCACCAACCACTTGTTAGCAAGAAGTACATTTTCACATTTTCAGTTCCAAAATGATCAGCAATGTATAGGCCTACAGATCCATATGAATCATATATTTCTCTTTTTTCTGGATCAGACAAGATTGTATTAGCCCAGTTGATTTCTTTGAACTAGCAATGAGGAAAATAACCTTGAATGCATAAAATGTACTATAGTCTTGTATATCACACTGTCTGTGGAAATGAAATCAGGTTTATCATAATATGCTTAACACCTTCGAGATTTTTCTTGAAGGGCAGAATCAAATCACCTTAATGATAGCCTAAAGGTTATAACAAAAACACTAAAAACATGATAAACTATAAAAAAGTGTTTCACATAATTGAGAATGCAAGTTATTTCTTAATTTTCATGAAAATATTTCACAAAAACATTTTGTGAAGTTTTCATACCATGTTTTTATTAGAACAAAGTGAAAACTGTTCAATATGACCCAGGGGTGAAATTCTCAAAAAAAAAAAAAGTAGAGGTACTCAGCTGGGTGAAGTGGACCTGTTTTTTTGTTTCTTAATCTATCTGTAAACATAAAAAATGACAATTTGAGTGTCAATTAATAAATGTTTTCTGATGGAACAATGGAATGCAGGCACATCCAAAAAAGTAGCTTAAATAAGTCCCAGTACTAGTACTGCCTTAAAAAATAAGTTCCGGTACTCAGTACCAGTGAATATTGGCAGCATTTTACCCCTGATATGATCATAGTCAAAAATTAAAATCAAAATCCAGCACTGTTGTTAACTTCCTTGTAAGCTAAAAAGAAAGTTTTCAATATATTATAAACATCATAAATAATATTCAACGTTAAAATTGGTACACAATTAAAAACAATTTATTTAGGCCTATCTATGGCTTTCATTGTCTGCATTTTATAGTTATGTTAATAGAGGGTTGAAGATATGTACTAACCAAAAGGATTTAAAAACGAATTGTTATTAATTAAATATATAGCAGTCAAAAGAGGTTTTAACCCAAATATTATAGATAGGGCAGTTAAGAAATTCACTAATGCTATAATAATTGATCAAATTAGTACTTTACAACCTAGTTATGAAAAAATTAAAAAGGCTTAATTTTACCATATGTCCGAGGTTTAACTACTAGTTTATTTAAAGTGTTTAAAAAACAACAGATATTCTACCCTATATTTAAACCAATAAATAAGATGAATGAAATGTTTGGTACTACATAAGACGAAATACAGTTAACTGAAAAAACTGGAATATCTAAATAGAATGTGAAAGTATTTATATTGGCCAGACAAAACGTAATTTAAAATACCATTTAAATGAGCATAAGGGATATGTAAAAAAATAAAAAAACTGAAAATTCATCCATAGTAGAACATGTACAGGAAACACAACACACAATATTGTGAGAAAAAACTGTAATATTAGCTCAACCAAAAAGTATAATAGGTAATATTCGTGAATCCTTAGAAATAATAAAACATAAAAAAGATCA
>NW_013665646.1:1347429-1352447 GCF_000517525.1 Limulus polyphemus | reverse complement strand
AATTTTAACATTGAATATTATTTATGATTTTACCTTTATACACAAGTGCCAAAAACACAATAATATTATAAATATACACAAAATGATAAATGGAGGTAGAAATTTTGGAGAATTCAGAAGTAGATTTTGTTGCATTTTAAATATAGGTAAATGTAGTCAACTTTACTTGAGAAAAAAGAAAAATGATTCTTGCTCAAAATCTTTCATAGATAAAATCATCTCTAAATTTAAAGGAATTTTTTAGACAAAATTCTGAAAAATGAAGGTGTTAAATTAGGTTTAACAACCTAAAACAATTGAAGTTTCATGACTTGATTGTCATTGGGCCTAGGATCATAAAACCAGGCCTGGAAATAGAATGGAGACATTCTAATTTGTTCAAATCTGTTCAGTTATTTTATCCATCTGTTTAAAATAATGACTGACAACAACAACATGAAGTTTATTACTGGAGAGTTCTGAATTTCATAGTTACAACACATCTAATGTTGGTCTTATTCATAAGAGAAATGAGTAGGAAGTATTTTTTTTAAATATTTTAGTTTTCACAGTTCTTTTATAAATATTTTGCATTTCCTTGGTGTTAGTAAAATACAACAATCGGTCACTTATGACAGCATATAAAATTATCACTATTAAAATTATAAATACATAATACATGCCATAACACACACACACACACCCTAGAGAAACATAAACCTTTAAATCCACTCTTTAATTTAAGGAAATCATTGAATCCCCTCTTAAAACTCCTGTAAAGTCCCAGTCTCCACTAATCACAACAGCAACTCATTCCATAAGTCTATCAACCCATTGGAAAAATAAAACTGATTTATCTCCAGCCTTGCTTTCTTTTACAAATCGTAAATTTCTGTCCCCTCATCCTAATTTCTTCAGAATCCTATGATCAGTTGTCACACTAAATTTCTTTGCACCTCTTTTTATTTATGACTGTAATTACCCCTGCTAGTCATGTTAATAGGTTAAATACAACTCTTTCTGTAAAAGTTTTGATGATCTACAACTTTTACCCAGTTATCTAATTAGAAAGAGCAATTAATCAAATTAATACTGAAAAAAATAACACACAAGTGCATAGTATTTGAATACAAATGTGATTAAAATTATTTTCCCATGACTTTTCCAAAAACACATTCTACAGGATTTTCAAGCCTGAATTTATAATTGTGCATTTTAAACTTTTCAGGTTTGTAAGAATCTGTGCAAACCCTGTAACAACAATCTTTTGCTTTCTCGCATAAAACCATCCTACAGTCCAATTAATTAGTCTTTCCACAACCCCTATCAACATTATTTTGTTAGATAATCTTCTGTGTTGCACCTTATCAACAGTTTTTTTAAAATCCAAGTACACCAAGTCCATACTATTTCCATTATCCAGATAAAATTTTTTTTAAAATGTTATTTGTTAACAGATTAGTAAGGCAAAATTTTCCTTTTGCGAATCCGTGTTGACTTTCTTTGACGATATCCTATTTTACTAAACGATTTTTACAAAGCTTCGTTACAAGACTCACTAGAATTTTTCCCACTACAGAAGACTAACTGGCCAAAAATTTCAGGTCAACTCTTATCACTCAATCTAAAAATGGGAGTAACGTTAACAACTCTACAATCCTCAGACACCAACCCACTTTCTAGTGACCTACGAAAAATGAAAAACAGAAAAGTCTACAACTCTGAGGAAACCTTGTCTGGTCCTTTATTTTTTCTCTCAGTCTTCCTGTTTATAAGATTGAAGTCAATATTTATCAGAGAATGCTATGTGTCAGAATTATTGCTAATATCCTCTCTTGTAAAAATAGAAGAGAAAAAACATTTGTAGGCTTAGCCATCTCAGTATTCAACAAAAACTTTGTCATCAGCATACTTTAAGAACCCAATCAACATTTTGAGAGTTTATTTAAGTTCAATATATTGAGAAACATCCTTGTTATTAGTTTTCACATCATCAACTCTTTCTTATAAGCCCTTTTTTTATTTTATTTATTAATCTCTAGCTTTCCTATATTTATGTTAATCTTACATCCTATCTGCAATATACCAAGTTTTATAATCTGCTCAAGGTAACACACAGTAAGTAATTATATCCATATTTTCATTAAATTCAAACTACAAAACAAACCTTATCAGAAGCTTCAGGATTATCAGGATTTTTGTCAGGATGGTACCTGAGTGCCAACTGGAGGGGGAAAAAAATGAAGAAAAATACAATAACAAAAATTTTAAATTTATAATGGATATTGGTACAAGAACTTATTATTAATCACAGAACTATTTAAAAGGTGTCAAAAGATGTAGTAAGTTCTAGAGTGTATATATTTTTCCACATGTTTTTGGTCATTTGCATCCTTTTTTTTTCCCATTTTGACCGCTGAGTTTCACTTTTAGGCAGAATAAAAGTTAAATCTTTACGGAGTTGTTTTAATCATAGTTAAATAACAGGGATAATGTTTCAAAAACTTGGAATTCATAAACAAATTTTTTGAAAGAGAAAACACATTACAAAAAAGCCAAAATCATTGTACAAGTTGAAATAGCATAACATCAGAGTTTTACTGAACCTATTGTAACTCTTTTCATGCATTACAAAAAGAAGTTAAACACAATTAGGCTTAACATTTAAAACTTGAACAATAATTATACAAATTTGTTCCATTAGCAATGATTGTACAGCTACACTGATACACTTATTAAGTTCTCTGCCAAAGGTTTATTAGGAAAAGATATTAAATTAAAATTATGTATATTTAGTTCTTAGAAAATAAGTTTAATTCAATAAATATGCAAAATAAAATATTTTAGTTTTACATTAAACGTATTTTCAAAGAGTGATAAAAATTAAGCCAAAACTCAAATTTACTGTAGGTATGAGATATTTATGGTAGTGTTAATAAATGTCTTCTTATGTTAACATTTATTGATTAGAATATTTTGTTCTTCATAATTTCATCTTTTATTTTTTGGAATAAAACGTTACGCCCAATAACACGTGAACAATTTACCAAACATACGTTTTATGTATTTTTTTTAAAATGGACAAAATTTTAATATAAAACAATAAGAGGGTTCAGATTTATTAATTCAATACTATAAGTTGTTATAATATTATGATAATATATCAATGTGATAATATTATAAAGCTCATGTGATATCTTTGGTCACTAACTATATGACTACTTAATCACCAAAGAATAACTCCAACAATCGTATCTACTTACAAAAAGAAAAAAATTACTGAGGTTATGATCTAACATGCAAGTATTAGTGTAGATATACAAAAATAACATGTTGGAAATACAGTATATAATTATACAAACCCTTCGATATGACTTCTTGACATCTTCAGGCTGGGCATCTTTAGAAAGCTCAAGAACCTGGTATAGGGATTCTCCCTTAGTGCTGAAATATAAAAACACTATAGATTACAGGTGCAAAATACAAATACTCCTAATATTTTAGAAAGATTTAGCATTAAATATCCAAATGATATTAAAATATTAGAAGTGTAATTTAGTCATTTTTTACTACACATAATTTTTGTAAGTATAAATTTAGATATGTTTTTTAATAAATTTTGATTGTTTTAAAAAAATATATATATATCTTAAGACATATATTTCAAGACTGTACAAAAATTATTTTACCCTTTCACTAGCCAGTTAATCTTTATTGAACTTAATGTTTACTTGCTAGCTATCCTAGAGAAATTTTCAATTGTAAAAATGATGAAAAAAAAAGTCCAAATTAATATGTAAAATGACAAAACTGTGTCAAACTTCATACATACAAATGGTGAAACTATGGCTATTTATAGGTAAGTATGGTGAAACCAAATTAAAATTTGTATGCAAAAATAATTAAATTATGTCCATATTTATATTTTAATGACAGTTGAAACTACCAATCATTTTACTTTCTGTAGGCTTGTATTCTTACTTACACCAGACAAATTAACTTATTTGCAGCTGTTAAGATATTTGGTCATCAATTATTTATAATACAATTCAACTGCAAAATAAAATTCCAGTGTAAATATACAAAAAGAGAAGATTTAACTTTTAAAAAAATTAAAGTGCTTATAATACTTAAAACAAACCTAAAATAATTAAAATATGCCCAGTAATAACCGAAATGACTAGATTTTTAGTTGTAAATTTATTTTTACAAAACAAATACAAGTCTTGAAAAGGGAAAAACAAAACAAAAATAAGGTTAAATACAGAAAGAATGCCCATTAGATGATCAAATAATGTTTCTTGAATTTATGTTCAAAGTCTTCAAAATTATACATTATTGCTCAGTGAATAAATATCACAAAAGAGAGTAGGCATAAAAAGTGAGGAAACAGAAAGTACAGTAGTCCTTAAACTTAACAATAATATTTATTTAACTTATCCTGTATCAGATGACATGATGACAGAAGTCATTGTTCACCAAATGATGCAACACATATTATCATCACATATTTGATTAAAATTCTAGCTGTTATCAGCCCAGTTGGCTTTGCATCAGTGCTATATGTAACATTAGTGAAACATAATCAAGACACAGGAGTAACAGTTTAGAAATTTTCCACATTCTGTAGCTCAGACTGTGGTAATCCAAACTATCACATATTTTCAGTGGATGTGCTCTACTAGCCCCTTACTTCACATACCAAATTTCAAGGGAATCCATTAAGAAATACACGAGATATAAAATCTCCAATTCTGACTGAATTTCTTCCCATTTTTCCTTCTTCTCACCCAAAGTATGGAAATTTATTTGACAGAAAAACATCCTTAAGTTTCATGTGATATTAACTTAAGCAATTAGCAGAAATAATGATGTTTGATACAGCTGTACTGAGTGCATGCAGGTGATGACAAGAAACTGTTAATCTAGTCTCCATGACATTACCATAAAGGAAGTTATTTATACTGTTTTAGACAGGAAAACTACCACCATATATTTTAAAGAATCTGGTTGGTTCTGTAAAGTATAGGTCTGTTCCG
>NW_013665646.1:1329025-1347417 GCF_000517525.1 Limulus polyphemus | reverse complement strand
CTAATGTTGGTTACTATTGAGTGTCATTCTCTTACTTGCTGTGGTTTGTTGGTGTGTATTGACAAAGTCATAAAATCTAATCAAACACACCTTAGGAGTGAAAAAAAGGTGTGGCCAAAAAAGGTTAGAAGGTATCATCCATATATTCAATGACAGTGATGAGTTCTATAGTCCATGTGCTGTAAGTTGATATAAGAGCACATTTTTATTATTATTTAAAAGAAAAAATAAGTGGCCACAATAACTGAATAAGAAGTATTTGAGTTAAATGCAAATATATGAACTTGGAAGAAAATAAGCAATGACATAGTAAGTAAAAAATATCAAAAAAAAAGATAAAACCAGAGCATCTCACCCACAACTGGTTTCATTTGTTTTTGTATTTTTTTTTCTACATACTCATCAGTATTAAAATTAAATGGATCTAGAAGAGGAGACAACAAATCAGAAACTTGTGACCGTCACAAAATAACTGATCCTGGATAATCAAATCCAGTAAAAGAAAAAAACAACTGAAATAAAAGAGAAACTTAAAATTGACTTTCAGTTGAACAAAAAAGGCACTGATTAAAATAAATATTACTTGGTAAACACAAAATGCCTATTTGATCAAGCAGACTTGCTTTCCATACAGAGATAAAATATATTTGAAACATATATCTGTTGTACAGTCAATATCTTTATACAATAGAGCAACACTAGTAGTGTAACTCTTCATGTTCTTGGTATTGTTGTACAATATCTTTATACAATAAAGCAACACTAGTAATGGAACTGTTCATATTCTTGGTATTGTTATACAATATCTTTATACAATAGAGCAACACTAGTAATGGAACTGTTCATGTTCTTGTATTGTTGTACAGTATCGTTATACAATAAAGCAACACTAGTAATGAAACTGTTCATATTCTTGGTATTGTTGTACAATATCTTTATACAATAGAGCAACACTAGTAATGGAAGTGTTCATATTCTTGTATTGTTGTACAATATCTTTATACAATAAAGCAACACTAGTAATGGAACTGTTCATATTCTTGGTATTGTTGTACAATATCTTTATAAAATAAAGCAACACTAGTAATGGAAGTGTTCATATTCTTGTATTGTTGTACAATATCTTTATACAATAAAGCAACACTAGTAATGGAACTGTTCATATTCTTGGTATTGTTGTACAATATCTTTATACAATAAAGCAACACTAGTAATGGAACTGTTCATGTTCTTGGTATTGTTGTACGATATCTTTTTAACAAGAAGTATGGACTCATAAAACCACAGACAATCTTACATATCATTGATCACTTATAACTTAATCATTTTAAAAAGAAACAACCTTAAGTCCCTTTGAAAATAAATGAAACACTTACGACATTTTTCGCATGTTATCCATGTTGTAATGTGTAACTCTCTTCCAAGTAAAACAACAGGAATATTTTGTATTTTTTCAGAGATCCATTCAGCACAAGAAAAGATGTTATTCTTCTCCTAAAGGAGAACAAAATGTATTCTTTATCACAGATAACCAATTCAGAAAAAGTTTCATTAATTATCACTAGCACAGTCATAAACAACACCGTACCAATTACCAGTTAGAGAATATTATATCATATAGTACCAAATGATATACTTGCTATTAGAGCAAGATGAGCACTTAACTGATATTTACCTTATAATCTAAGTAGTTTCTAGATACCAGGAAGTTGTAAAAATAAATTCAGGCTCCCAATTTTTAATGCATTTTTAATCTTAAAACTGGTATCCAAACTTGTTCCATCTTTAGTTTATTTAAGTTTCAGTTAGATTACATTTCATATAGTCCTACTTTTTCAACAAATCTAATTTTTATGTACACATTCTACAATAAAAAATTATTTAAGCTCCAAAAACTGTTTATTTTCCAAATGTTCCAGCTGATGCCTTCTTCAGGGTAAAGTATTTCACATAAGAAAAAACTAGTTCAATGTTTTTCTTAATCACTTTATTTTTACTTGTTGAACGAGTTCTTTACTCCAGTATTCACTAGGTACATTGCGTACGTTTTATTCTTATAAGATTGATTTTGATAGTTTGTTTTCTAGATTAAATCAAAATTAAAACTTTACAAAGCAATGAAATTATTGCTTTCACTTTGAAATTTCAATGTAAATTGGTTTAAAAATTTTTCTGGCACAAAAGAAAAAAGTATTTATTTGAAAAGAATTATACTTCTTACAATTAAAGTGAGCCCAAGATCCTCATTGCAATAACAGTAATATGCTCACTATGAAAATTCACAATCCAAATATCATTTTATCAATTAAAAAACTTCACTCGAATATTTAAATGTGGCTTTTGGAAAGAAAAAATTTTTTTCAGGGAATTGTTTGTAGAACATGCTCCAATGTGTTGTTGTTTCAGGAAGACTAGGACATCAGATTGCAGCCAGCTGCAGAGAAAAGAATATTTATAAATTTGCTAAGATCACATTATAGCAGGCACTTGTAATGTACAGAATTCTACCATATATATCTACATAAACCCACTGACTTTATCCTACCAAAGTGCCTATTTTATTGTTATCTTTCCACGAATGAATAACACCATAGTATAGTGACAGGGATTTTTAATTGTAGATTGGTTACTTTGTATCTTTTGACAAGAAAGAACAAAACATTGGTGCTGTCTCAAGGACTAAAAGCTAAGTTTCCTCAGTTTTTGTTGGTGTTACTTAGTTCTGACTGTGTTTATTTCAAAGGTTTTCTTTCAGTAATATTACCTATCTTTTTATATTATACATTTTAAATGTGTATTTTTGGTTTGCATTACATTGTATAATTTACATAACTAAAAGACAATTCAACTTAGTATATTTTAAGCTACACTATTACATAAGACATTCTTTTTAACATAATATAAAGTTTTGGGACAACATAGGACCTATTGGACCATCTCGGCTGTTCCATCCTCTAAACTAAATTAAAATAATTTTAAAAAAATCCTGAAGCCAGCCCTTATCATTCATATATTTATCACGTTTTTTTTAAACTCACTGAAATTTACTGCCTCTACAACATCTGAAGGCAACCCATTCCAAAGGCCAAACATCCTGTTAGAAAAATGAAACTGTCTTAGCTGAAGATGACTCCTACCGTGTCAAAATTTATATATTTGTGTCCCCTAATCCTACTATTCTCACTGTTAAATATGAAAAAAGCTGATGCATCAACACTGTCAATTCTCTTTACAATCTTAAACACCCCAATAAGATCCTCCTAATTTGAGAGATTTCAGCCTCTGCTCATATGACAACCCCTCCATCCCAGGCACCATTCAAGTAACCCTTTCCAACAATTCAATGTCTTTCCTAAGGTAAGGAGCCCAAGATTGAATACAATATTCCAAATGTGGCCTAACAAGTGACCTGTACAAGATGTATTTTTAGTTTTTCTTGATTTTAATCCCTCTCCAGAGAATTTTTTAAATATTATTCCCAAATTTGCCAAATGGTAAGGACTGAAAGTTTTAACTATACTATGTTCACCTGCTCAGCACACTACATACAATCATTTTGTGATCCCAGAATGTCATTTACAGTGCAAGCATTTATGACTATTGTACCTACTTTTTAGTTATTTTAATGTTGTGGAGAATAGTGTGTGAGTTTTTCTCCAGTGTGGTGTAGTACTTTCAGTTTTTAAAAAGTGACTTACTACAAAGTGCTAGTGGGGTTAACCCTTTAACTCAGTTGGGAGAGCACTCTCCTAGCATATTTCAGGTCTCAGGCTAAAATCTGAGGTAAGATCATATATATTATAGAAAAAATAAACTATAACATTCGCACCCAACATGGGGCTGTTGCACAGCCCTGAAATTAGGCCAAAGGATTGGCCTTGTTTGCGAGTAGGGAAGAATGTAGTAGTTTCAGCTGTTAAAAAGTGACTAGTAAGCACTAGTGGGTTAAACCTTTAGCTCATTTGGTAGAGCACTCACCTGGTGTGCAACAGATCTCGGTTTTGAATCCAAGCCGAGAAAATGATAAATCTGAAATTTCCATAAAAACTTAACCTAGATTACTACAACGTGTATCATTTGGAAACATACAGATCATTCACTTGGATTAACAAAACAAAATAAAAAGTGAAAGATGATTTTATAGTTAGAAAGGAAGAAGAAAATTAGTAACAAGCAGTTAGGCAAGTTCAAATAGTTTCATGTTGAGTACCATATGACCCAAAATTCTCCACAATTTAATATCAATGGTGTTAGTGGTGGTAATGCAAGTCTAAAAAAGTTACAAAACAACCTTGTAAGTTTCCCTTCAAATCATCTACATAAAGGTTAAGGTAAGTTTTTATGTTAAAACTCTAAGAAAATTTTTTTGATTAAGAGCCTTGGTAGTGTTCTTATCAAGTTGTTGCATGTACAATGAAAACTAGGCTTCAATTTTTTTTATATGCTAGCCACAGGTTAATTTGTGTTAAAAACAAATCTAATATTTATGTAATTTAGGTCATTCAGGAAAACCAAGTTTGGATGAAACTTTAAAACTAAAAGGTTTTATCCTTACATGCATAAAAAAAACATTTGCCTTTTCTGACAAAAATTTCTGCTGTTTAAAAGGAAATTATGCAAAAAAACAAATTATGTTTTTTCTTCGTAAAATTACATACACATGTGTCTCAAAAAGCTTAAGATATACTTGACCCAGAGAGGTAACAATTGTCAACAGTAAATGTGTTTAATCTAAGTTTATTAAGTAAATACAGAATCTGGCTGACAATTCATTAACAAACTTAAAAAGTTAGCCATACTCATATATACACACACACACAAACAAAATAAACCTTTCTTCACGGTTTACATGATCAATTAATCAGTCTAATTTTACAAATGTTCAGAGTGTCCAACAACCATTATCAGTAGACATGAGAATTTTACTGACAACTGACAAGCACAATTTTCTGCAAAAGAAATCCACCATTGATTGGGTGGCTTCATTTTGTACACTGGATCATATAAGTATCCCCACATGAAATAAAATGGAATAAGTGCCTTCAGTTATTTTACTCAGGGAGAGAGAGAGTGGGGGAAGGGGGTCACTGAGGTTCACCCTCTATATTGAACATGAATTGCTGGCATAAGCCAGTAACCCAAGTGGCCAATCTTACACTGGATATAAATCATGACATTAACAGGTACATGCATATTCTTAAGATAACAGCACAAGAGAGCGTACATCTAAGATTTGAAAACAAAACAAAAAAACAGGCAAGGTTCCAGTTACAAGAGTTTAAGAGGAAAATCAGTGATTTCCTGGAAAGTAAAGGCTGGGTTTAAATTTTCACTTTTTAAAAGGGTAGGTGTGAAAAAGACACATTGAAAGAGCCAACTGGCCTCTTGTTTTTCATAGGTTAACATATATTTCAATCTGTATAGAAATACGCCGTAAACATATATTTCGACATATGGATAGAAAAAAATTCAGGGAAAGAGTTCCATACGGCACCCCCACCCAAAAATTGTAGAATTGCCTGGATAAAAAAAAAGATTCTGAAAAGGGTTTATAAAAGACAACTACCAACTACACATACCAGGGCAAAGACATTTGACAAGCATTTGTGTGAATGCATGTGGAGAACATTATATTCTGATAAAAGTAGCCTTTTTGATGCCTTTATACAAGACATTTGTAAAGTTTATCCCCAAGAAGATTGTACATCTAATTAATGAAGTAAGTGGTATAATAATGTATTAAAATTATCAGATCATACTATTAATATGATTTATTAATACATAAATATGACTTTGATGAATTTTTTAGAAATTGAGTGGGGGTGCCATATGGAACTCTTACCGAATTCAGTACTACTAATACTATAAATATAATGTAATACTAATGGGTCTATTTGTAAATTGTAATACATTAATATTATACAGTAATAAACCAAAGATACTTGCACATCAGCTATGATCAATATCTGTAACACTCAATTTAGTCCATTATTTTAATTATACTACTTAAAAGTTAATATTAAAGTAATCTTGATCAAATCGATATACACCAGCTATATTTCTTATCCTATGGTTTTGAGCCTCAACTTACACACGACGGTGGCTGTAACGTAATAGTAATCTTAGTAGTAGTATTACTATTAGCAGTATTCAAAGTCACGTCGCGTGGAGTTTTAACTTTAACTTTGCTTTTATTTTATTGTATCAAAATAATAATAAAAACAAGCAATGAAATCAAAAGAACGAAAATTAGTTATAAAATGTATAAATTACTACTGACAATTTTATTACGTTATTGTTTTAAGGATGTGAATAAACATGCCAATGGCTTTAATTTCAAACATAATATTTGATTTAAAAAAATACTTCGAAAATATCAATAAAAGTGTTTACATACCGCCCTCTAGCCGACCAGATTTAGACATGATACAAGTAACTATGGGATAGCTATATGATTTTGTCATATTTCACAGTGTAAAAGATTAATTTTGCTTGGAGATGGCTTGAATGGGTAATGAAAAAAAACTTTAATATAAGTTTAACATAACAGCAAATGTATAACGTTTCGACATGGTTTTGTCATCATCAGGTACAACTAGTTTACATGCAATAACTGCCCAATATACTACATCGGAGAAACAGGAAGAAAATTGGAGACCAGATTCACAGAACACAATAAAAAAACCGTTCCGTGTTTTCCACCATTGCAACTAATTAGAAATTATTATATAAAATTAAAAATAGAAAAGCACGCATCTTTTGCAAGGTAAAGATATGTTTGTTTCAGAATTTTTGCGCGAAAATACACAAAGAGCTATTTGCGCATAACATTCCTTAATTTTTAATTCATGGACTATAGAAAAGGCAGTTAATCAACAGCCTCCGTCGCTAACTCTTGTTTTATCAAATAATGGAGTTTGCCTATCATTTATATAATGCATTCACAACCTCGAAGTGTGGAGTGTCTTTTTACAATAACGGCCATGAACCCTGAATCCATGGAGTGCAGGAAAGCTGCAGTTAAAATTTATTTTCATTATTTGCTTGTCTTCTATACGATGGTTTGTTTGTTGAAGTTTGTGCAAAGCTAGTTGAGGACTAACTGCGTTAGCCGTCCCTAATTTAGAAGTGATATTCGGGACGGCAGCTAGTCAACACTACCCATCGCCAATTCTTTGGCTACTCTTACACTAAAGAAAAGTGGAATTGATCGTAACATTATAACGCTCTCATGGCTGAAAGTATGAGCATGTTCAGTAACACGATTCGAAACTGCGACCCACAGATTGCGAGTCAAAAGCTCTAACCAGCGGCTATGCCAGACCTGTATGATGGACAAATATTATAATCCATTAACTATCTATATAGTATGGTATTACACTTTGTCTTGGTAAGAAAATCATGTTATAAACGTTGAAAAGAAGACGATATATGAGTTGAAAATTGTATATTCAAAAATTGAGATGTAAATAAAGTTCGTGGTGATATGTTCCATCTATTATAACACCTCCCCTTTCTCCGTACACACACACACTCACATAACCAATCAGAACTTAATCAATATACAGAATAAATTATACAGCTAAATATATGACGAAACCAAAAGTAAAAGTATAAACAGCATGAAATATCTTTTAAACTGAACCTTTTTGTGTTTTATAATTTGTACTTTATTACATGTAACATGACGCAAGTGTAAATCCGATATTTATTCATAAGATTTCCATAAACTTTTTACATGAAAACAAACTATAAAACACGTACTACACAGGACGAAAAGTCATTCAAATTTAAATTGCATCCATGGTCATCGCCTCATCAGACATCCTTTATCTATAGCCCAGTTTCTTAAGCAATGAATCTTATTTGTCCAAATAATTATCTTGGATTTCGGGTAAAAGACAAGCTCAAGGATGTTTGTTTTCCAAGACTGTTAAACAAGAAGCATTGGGGACGTGGAGCCAAGGGACCATTGCCTCCCGCCCTAATTGTTTAAATAGTGTATCCCACTCGTTTCTACTTATACTACGCAGAAATTCAAGTGGACGGAATCTTTTTGTTTTGTATATTCATTCACTCTTGGAACCTCCTTCACGAAGTAGCTCCTTCCAAGATTGTACCCTAGATCTGCCAGTGAAGAAAAAAATCTATGATGACCAAAATGCATTGTAAGGCAGTAATCAAATCTTTTCACCTGGGAAGGGGACTTGCAAATTCTTAGGGGAGAGAGTTTGAATGCTTTTCTGTTCATCAATATATTCCACTCGAATAAATTTTGTTACAAAAACAAAATGAAACACAGAAAGAAATTGATTACCAGATAAACATGTTCTTCTGATAAGAAAGGGAAACAATCTTAATTACATAGACAATTCTCCTAAATGCCACCCACAATTATGGTACTGATGCATTGATTCAAGTTTCAAAATGGAACAATACCCATACTTCTACAGCAATGTTTAAGAACTTCAGAAGAGGGATGCTTTAATCATTGGGGCCATTTCTTATTAAACTGCATAACCACTTAGAGACATCCATGGAAGAAGGAGGCATAATCCAGATTCTCTCTCTCTTTGAAATAGGAGACGCTCCAGAAGTAGCAGTTATAAAATTCGAGTAAAACTCGTAAGTAGCTATTAATATCCAAAATTAATATTACAATCAAATGAAGGAAATTATAGTAAAGATGGACTATTCACAAAATTAACAAAAATGCAGTACTGAACAAAGGTCTTAAGCTGAAGAAATTTAGACATTAAAATTGATCACTGACGTAGTGTCAAACTTATTATTAGCTCAGTCTTTAAAATTAACCATTTGACTCAAAGGCATCCCCTAGTTTGACGTGGTTCCTATCATATACAGGGGTTTCTATTCTGTTCATGGTTTTCAGCACCCTTTCTACATAGATTGTTTCAGCGTCAATGACGTGATTTACTATACAATAAGGTTGCATAGCAATTCAATAGTAAACCAGTTTCGAATCTTAATAACCACACTTTATACAGTCGACTATACAAATTCACGACAGAAAAAAATTTAATCGTATATTAGTTTTTTATGTTTTGGATTAAAACAGGTTATATAGTTTACTTTACAAGTGGATCACAAGATGAAACTAACATTGCAGCAGTCTTCGATTAAAGCATGTAATTCATTTACTATGTTACTGAATTACATAGTAAAACCAAGAATACAGCAGCCTTTGTTTTAAAAACATTATACAGTTTATAGCTTATCTCCTGATATGTCATAGCTCAAATAGCTACTAATTTTATCTGTTTATAACAAATTTAGAATATATAATCTAGATGTCAAAAGGTTGAAAACATTTCATTCAGATAAAGGTTGCATATAGCAGCGACTACAGGCTTGTATCCCTTTGTCCGTGTCCACTCCCTGGAGGGGGGCAATTCCTCCTCAAACAGAGACACAGGTACTTGTACAAATTGGCATTAGTTAGGGGTTCTCTCCTTTGTTTTGAATAATATGTGATGTATGCAGTTTGGGGGTTATGGTATACCACACTTGGACCCATTGTGTAATTTGAAAGAGTGGTGTAGAATAATTATTTTTGTATTTGTCTGGCGTGAATCTATTTGACAACTTTTTTTTTTATCAGACTCAGCAAGCATTAACAGTGGAAAATTGTAAGCCATAAAGCAGACAACAATACATCCAAGTAACATACTTGTGAATAAAAATTTTGATTGTTTATTCACTTGTGTTTATTTTTTCCTTTGCCACCACTATTCTATTTCTTCTTTGTGTAACATTTCTAAAACTTGTGTTTTATCTATTGAATATCGGTTTACTAGAAGATCATAGACTAGTTCAATTAATAAGAAATGTTTTTTCGTCCATATCCATGAGATGGGCCTTGTTGTGTGAAAGGAGGGGAAACTGTGGTAGTTTGAACTGTTAAAAACTGCCTTATTAAGAGGTACCACCGGGTTAACCCTTTAGCTCAGTTAGTAAAAACACTCATTTTAGTGTGAGTTCAAAACCCATTCACTAGAAACCAAGAAAGTTGATTACTACGAATAAATTCAATAGACAATCATTAATTAAAACATGCAATAATTATACCATAAAATGGATTCATTCATAAAGTATTCTACGAATAAAGCTGTAAGAAAAGAACTAACCACACACTCACTCGCAGGCCCTCTCAGAGAGGCCCGGGCTACTTCTAGCTTTTGAGGCCCCTGGCCATAATAATAAGAAATGGCGACACGTGAAAACAATAACAAAAATCATTAGCTCGAAAAAAAAAAAAGAGTGAAATATAATCTGAAGAAAGGCGCATTAAAACAACAAATCACGAAACTTAACAAATGCCAAAAATTAACAAGTGTCTAAATTTGAGGCCTCCATTGAGCTTGGAGTACAAGCCAAATAGCCTTGCTCACTCGAAGTTAACTGGTCACACAGTACAAACAAGAATGAGAAAACATGTATAGTCTATATTTAAGTAAATTTGAAGTCTGCTGTTTCCATTCCTACCTGGGAATGACAATAATCATCGTATGTAATTTAACCTCCATTCTCCAGTTTGAGAACAACTCCACTTAAAGATAGAAACTCTTATGATTATAAAGATCAACACGGGATCAAATAAAGACATGAATAGTTGTTGTTGTTTTGAAGTTAAGCACAAAGTTACACAATAAACTATCTGTGCTCTGCCCACCACGGGTATCGAAACCCAGTTTCTAGCGTTGTAAGTCCGCAGACATACCGTTGTGTCACTGGGGGCAACATGAACAGAGTGAGGGAAAATCATGACATCAATCTTGTATGTTTAAAAAACACGTAGGTTCAAGAAGTCTTGATAGAAAGGAATAAAAATCCTATAATCCGAGTGCTTTCGAAAGGTGGACCTTTCTTCTTCAGTTTGCCCCTGAAAAAGAAAGGACCACCTTTTGAAAGCGCTCTGGTTATAGGGTTTTTATTAATTTCTACCGGTCTTGTATGATTTAACTTGTCATGACTGGAAACAGTTTCTTTAAAAATTCGTTTCTTTCTAGCTTGAAATGATTATAAGTGTCCCAATTTTTGCTTGTATGTATATCACATTGTTATGTATACATCTATACATGTCTTAATACAATTTGGGAAAATGGATGTCTATCTTTCGGGGCTGCACTTAGCTGAGCCTATTTTTTTCCCACGATTACCTCTAAGCAGTTCTATCCAGGATACGGTCATTCGATTGGTTGAAACTTATATCCCGGAAGGAGCAAATATTGTTTGCAAGGGCGTTTTGTAAACAACTTTTCCATTATGAATTCGATGGTTCTTAGTTTTAGAATATGGTTTGACATGTTATCGAATTTCGACATGTTCTACTAGAATAATATAATTTGGGAAAACGAATGACTCTCCGTCTATTGGGTATGGATACAAAGAAGAGAAGGAATACGCAAAAAACAGCAACAAACAATTATATTTATAAGTGTGAAACCTATGAGCGACACTTATGGATACATGTTAATTTTAAAATCATAATTTTTACATAATACTGTATCATCAAAATAATTTTTTAAAAGCCAATTTTCAGAATTTAGATCATGTGAATTTATAACAATAAAATGTTACATTTCATTTGAATTTCAAATAACTTTTGTGTAATTTCCTAAAATTATATTTATAAATTCAATGTTTATAATTATACTTGCCACATGACGTTAGTGTTAGGCCTATTACATTCTTAACCCTTTGACTGCGGCAACTTTAAACGCGCGTGAAATATTTGCGAGCCGTACACCGTATACAACACACTCGCATTCAAATACAAGGGGCGGGCTGTACCCTATACGACTTATCAGCAATCAATGGGTTAAACATTACATTCTTTATCTAGTTCCTTAGGGATTTTCTAAAACTTAAAGAGTGTATAATACCGTTCCCAACACACTATATTCGCCATATCCATTGCATATTTTTAAAATAATATTTCTATTTTCACCTTTTAATCCAACACTGTATGTCAACAATATTTGTGTGAACTTGAATTTATAACAATGCTTTCTTAAACAGCATGTTCAAAATCAAAAGTCAGTCACTCAAACTCGAAGAAGGCTTGCTAACAAACATAAAACAATGTTCCTATGTGCTAAACATATATGGATTTATTTTATTGCTATTATTACTACATTAGGAGTTTCTAAAGATATCCACGGTATATGTTCTTTTATAGTGGATCATTTAAAATAAATGACTGATAAAAAGCACAACCATAAGAACAAACTTGCAATTATTTTATTTGGACAACTAAATTTTACAGACGATTTTTAAAGCTCAAAAACGCAACACCCTTACATTGAGAATAGATAACACTGAAGGAAAAAAAGACAACGTATCCATGTCATGTACTCTATACATAATGCTCTGAAATGACTTTTAAAAACCATGATCACACAATTTCTGAAGTCACAAGTTACACAATTATGCAATGGTACATTAGAACAAATGCTAACACACAACACTCACAAAAGAAATAAAAAAGTAATAAAACCTAGAAAAAGCCCATAATAACCACAAAAGAAAAGTAGGCTAACATTAGTATATGTAATAATTTTCTATCAGCCACTGAGTAATATAAATAAAGGATGGAAATAGGTTTTATGTAATATCACAGTCAATTCTTTGAAAGATTTCAATAATCCTATAAATACACACACATTTATGTATATAAATAAAAACAAAATATGCTCCTACCTCTTATGAATACGTTAGCCTAAACGATTAATGTTAACATGTTTTGTTTGTTTATTAGTGATTATAAAAGAAAATGCATTACCACCAAAAGAATTAATAATTTTACCAACAAAAAAATTGTGGAACACAAAATGAATTTTAATGAGTTGTTCAACACAACTGTTTTCATAACATCACGAATAAGTAACTATTATTTATATATTTCATGTGTTGATTGAGAAATATCTTGTAAGAGATTATTTTGAAATGGAAAAATACATCAAATTTTACTGGCAACAAAGAAATATGAGCTTGCATCAAAACTATATTTAGTTTTAACATAAAATCAGTTTTATTTTCACACATTTTGTATTTTTAATATCTCTTCCCTACAAATGAAAGTAGTGTAAGACAAGTATTTCAAGTTTGAAGTTCACCATAAAGGTTGTGAAAAAATATGTTATTTTACTTGTTCCAGTAATTTGACTAAACCTATGTTCATACAATTATATATAAAAGTAACTGCTGTAAAACAATATGAAAACACAATTTTATCTTTCAGACAAAAGTTAATATTACTTTTAAATATTTTCACAAGTGGGTCTTGAACTTTTTCACTGCCATGTTTATAGATATAGAACTTTCCCAGTGATACGTTTATCTTTAGATAACAACAGAGTAAAAATAGACATTTTAATACTTTTCTGAAACTGATAAATTTTAGGAAGTTTGATGGAGAATACCCTATTATTCACATTAGTATAAAAATTTCAAACTCGTATGGCAGTGTTCTACAAGAAGACAATATATATGTTCATGGCAGTAGGGTTACCACCTCTACAGCTCTAAAATAAAGAACGCTTTTGTTAGTGTTTGATGACTTTCATCAAGTTGGCACTGAAGGAAACAACGATTAAAAACAAAACCACTGATGCACACTAGGCAATATAAGGAATAAATCACATTTCATTCTTAACTGAAAGGGAACGTTGCATTTTATTACTGAATGAAGAATGGTTTCATATTATACATAATAGGTGGGAATTCTAGATGGCAGTGAAAGAGTTAAGAAGGTTATACGTACACTAAAATAATTTTACTCATTGTATAAATGTCTCATTCTTCCCCACTAGGAAACATTAACCGTTCTATTTCACCTCTAGATTCTTATCTAGATATTTTTATATTTTGTAGAAATGTGAATAAAAAAACTCCAGTTTGACAATCTGCACAAAGTTATACAATATTTCAAGCAATCGACATGAAACAAAGTATAAAAGTAAATAAAAAATGTATAATAGTGTGGTATTGAGTGACATGCACATACACACTTAAAAGTATAAGAAAAACAAAGCCAAATTTTTATTTAAAAATAAACATTAGCTAATACTAAGGCCAGTCAGGGTCAGGCAACACAAAACATTCCAGCTGTGCAATAATTTTCCAGACATATACAACAGTGATAAGTAATATACTCCAGTTGCACTGAATGTAACTAGCACTGTCTTAAGGTTATGGTTCTAGATAGATGGAGAAAAACGGGATCCTTTTTCTTCGAGAAATGTAATGCTACAACACAATAGTTTTACTGATGTAGTCAACTAGTTCTATTTATACACTTGGTTTCCATAGAAATAACCATAATATCCCTTATTAGAATACTGATGAATGGTTGTTCCAGTTAGTAACTTATATGGCTCTCTATATCTAATTATCAATTACTTAGTAATCTGTTTATCATTACTATTAGATACTGATTAGCAGTTGAAACAAGATATAAAATAATCAGTACCTAGCAGTATTAATATTATTAAAAAGTAATTAGTAATTAGACTTTGATGATCATATAAGCTACTAATCAAAACAACTGATATTCAATACTTCTTAGAAAACCTTTCAGAGTGATTACACTGTATAGTTACTTGGGGCATATCTTACGAATATGTTAGCATCACATTCCTACTTATCTTTCTGCAATATTCTTTGGGTTCGATAGATTCTTTGAAAGAATACATAACCTTTTTTCTTTTTCAACTAACATAATCAATACTGAATAAAATACTCAAAACTAAATTACTGTGGAACTTGAAATAAACAACTATTGATGGAGAGCTGCACAGTTTGAAGTTTTGGCAACAAATTTCTGTACAACAGCAGTTTGATAAGAATTATAACCCCTTTCTACTTGATAGTTGGTACAGCTCACCCCTAAATTACATGCTAGTATAAAGACATGGATCCCTCCCAAATGTTACGAACAAATCCTTTTATTTTGTGATTTTAACACAATCTTGTATGAACAAGATAATGCTATCTATTCTTAATGTCAGATTATCAAGTTCAAAAACCACTAAATTTGGGAAACTGACCAAGATGTGTATCTTTGTATATCTATAAACACAGACACACACATCTAATGTATTTTAGTAAGAGAGATATCTGAAGATTTATGACTCACATGACAGTAGAGAAACAACATCTATCAGATTTGACCTCTATTCACAAGCCTCAAATATTTGAAGAAAAACAAAATCAAGAACATAAATGGTTTAAAATCTTCAATTATGAATAGCTAGTTGCTCTTAATGAAGTATAAGGAAAAAAAAAACAAATTAACAGTCGAGGGTGATGTAAAAACTTATCTCCCGAAGTTGAAATTCCAGCCTCCTCGTGAACAGTATAATAATATTTGCAAGACTAGATTAAAATTGTCTACTGTTAAACAAATAAAATATGGACTTTTCTCTATAAAGTCCACAAAAAAATAGTAAGAAACTCAACCAATATACCTGGACATTATACTGATAAAGAGCTCATACAGTTAGATGAATGGTCATAATCATTGAATGTTCTAGTTAAGTTGTGCTAGATACAAAAAAATTACCATTTTTTTCAGCATAATAACTTTTAATATTTTTATATATATTTTCTCTAACATCACTATTTTATGCTTTATTATACTGTTCATATAGGTGTGTGACCATCATGGGGGCTGGTTTTATTTTTATGTCACCATCCCCACCTTCAGTGGTCTAGTTGTTGTAAACTGCATTAATTTTTATAATTCTGCTTCACTACAGTAATTATATTTCCTTAACTGGTTGTACACTTGTAGTTTTAAATGTGAGACACAGTAGGTAAGAGTGTTCGTATCCGTTCTTAATTTTTCAATTAATTGTTATATCTTTCCAAATATCAGGCTCGTGAATAGAGGTTAAATTTGATATATGATCTACTTATACAACAGTGTGGGTTCTACTTCTACTACAGATCTCTCTGTTACTATGGCACATTTGACAATGTAGTTTGTATCCTAATTGTATTTGATTTTTATGTTTGACACTTTCTTTCTTTTGGTTCTGTTGTTTGAATAGTTGTTTTAAAATATCAAAGGTTAAAAATAAAAAAGATTCCATTCTTATGCCCAATTTCTCTTACATATAAAATTAATATAATTGTGATTGAAAAGCAAAAACTAAATTAATAGAGAGTTTGTAAGGCACAAGATATATTACTAAACATAAATGCACTTTTTAACTAATCTAAAAAATTTTTTTCACAATTATCTGTATTTTTTATATACGTTTTAAGTACAAGTAAGAGAAACTAGCAACAGTAAACTTTCAACAACAATAAAAATAAACCTTTTTTTTATCATCCTTCACTACTGCTAACAAATCTAACACTTGCAGGTATCTGAAACATCAAGACTGATCAACCTTATTTGGGATCAAACAGAAAGGCCTAAGACCTGGTAGGCTAGTATCTAGTCAGCACTGGTTGTGAAAACTCAGTTGAAATAATCACAATTCCATACAATTACCCACTATGATCAACAGTAATGTTTTATTAAGAACACACTCATTCCACTTACTGTTATAAAATATCGTACAAATGTATGAAATCTAATATATTCCTTTTTTAAAGCAGCAACTTCTGACAAGCTGCTACTATCATGAATATATTCAACAGTCTATTAAAGTACAGTATCTTCAGAAAATTTACAATTAATGTATTTCCTATACACACACACACACATATATATATATATATACACCATCTTCATAAAAGAATTTGTAATTCCAAAGCCACATCTATCCTTTAAATTTTTTTATAATTCTATACTATGTACAGTGCAGCCTTCTTTCGTTTCTCCGAATACAATTTCTGAAGTAAGAACAGTACAGAAAAATTATTTGCAATAGGAAAAATGACTGGTTATAAAGGTTCTGTATCATGTAAAAGTGGTTGCATTCCATCTGTTCGCTTATGAACTACATCATTAAGAAATGGACCTTCGGAGCTCACACTGGAGTTTGTAGCTGCAGAAAGAGAAGAATGTCGATGATGTGAGGGACAGCGAATACTGTTGCCAAGTGGGTGAGACTCAGGAATGAAGGCAGCAACCAGTAGGGCTAACATTACCAGGAAAGCTCCAAACACAAACGGTGGCCCAGGAACCAGCTGTTAATAAAGAAGTGAAAAGTCACTGTAGTGGATCTTTATGATTATAGAAGTATTATTATTCAAAACACACACAAAAATCCTTTCATTAAAGTTAGGTTTTAAGAAGTAAAAGCTTTACTTAGATAGACATGCAAGCCTAAAATTCATAAAAAAAAAACAGTTAAAAATTTTGACCAACAATTTGTGACTGATAAATAAACTTTTGTTCCAACAAATACTTTCCAGTCTTTCCTTTATAAAATTTATTTATTGGAGCCAAACAATAACTTAAATATTAAAAACTATGTACCTAAAAATGATGTGTAATGATAGACCCAGGGGTGTGCTGGGGCTTGTTCAGTCCGGTTCACCCAAACCAGTTGTTAAATTTTCTAATAAATATTTAGCAGTCAATAGAAATTTATCTTGAAATGGTGCAAAAAAAAAAAACTTATTTTCCTTACTATTAACTATTACATGTTTCACAAATTAGTACAAGTTTATATTGATGTATCACAGAATTTTGACCTTAAACAGAACCAGTTGTTAAAAAATTTGCCAGCACACTCCTGACTAGACCCCTAACAGAACCTTTATATCCTACCAATATATTATTGTAACCCATTCTGTCTCAGTAAAAAAAAATGTAATCAAGTATGTTACTTATTCACACAAGTCTTGTGCAGTCACATCTCTCTTCTGACTTCAATTGAATAATAAATTAAAAATTTTTTCTTGTAATTCACAAATAAATACAAAAAATACACAAAATAAATAGTGCTTAAACCAACCTCTCAATCGTGTTTATTTAGTTAACAAAAAAAACTGAATCAAAATCATGTAAAATGAAGTTGAGTAAACATTATGAAACTTTTTTTACAACTGTTATGAAATCTTATCTCTTAATCTGAATTACATTTTATATAGAAAAGATTATGATGTTCAGAAGTAATAAAATTATTTTATAGTTTTTGCAAAAGAACTAAGACTTCTATAGCAACATCACATAATCGTAAGTTTTCTGTCTGACAATAACATATGCCAAGAAGTAAAACTGTCAATGTTTGCTTGTTTCTTACTGTTTTTATACTCATTTTCAGCTTTCTGAAGCTCATCAATTTGTGGTAAGAATCAACAATATATGTGTGTACGTAAATATTAGTGTTAGCGTCAGTATTGTTACGTAAAACTGAATTTCGAGAAACTCTCCATACGCCTATAAATATAATCAATGTGACATGGCC
>NW_013665646.1:1313902-1328301 GCF_000517525.1 Limulus polyphemus | reverse complement strand
TATAAATTTTGAACATTACAAATCATTCAACTTCAGTGGATTCACATCGGACATTAGTACTTTTATGAAAACATTACCCAACTTCATCGGTAGAAAAAAAATCGGCATGTGATCAGTGAATTTCACAGAGCTAGCTAGCTCCCCGTTAAGTGAATTGTACCTACGTCTACTCTAAATTAACTCGCTCATCATGAACCCTCGATAAGACATCAAGGAAGTTCCAGACTATGAAAGAAGACTTTATATTGCTTATAAGTTTGTGTATTAAATAAAAAAGAAAACTGTGTATGAATCTTGTTGGCAAATATCATAAATTAGAGATATATTGACATATATATTTAATTACAAAATTTAAATTATCATTTAGCTCTATTTCAGACCATTCGAAATTGTAATACGTATCATAGGTAAACTTCGATTTCTTTTAAGGAACTGCAGTGAAAATAACAGCTATATTTTATGATTTAGTTAACTGATGTCTATAGTAAGTTTTCAGGGTATATTAGGATGAAAAATTTTAGCTGTAATTTAGTATTATGTAGGAATATGGTACATATGTGTGTGTGTCCATCATCAATTTAAACTATTTATTTCCACGGCTTGTGTTAGATTTGTTTGTTTGTTTTAGAATTAAGCACACAGCTACACAATGGGCTATCTGTGCTCTGCCCATCACGGGTATCCAGACCCGGTTTCTATAGCATCGTAAGTCCGCAGACATACCGCCATGCCACTGGGGCGGGGACTTGTGTTAGATGTCTGAATGTCTGTTTATTTTAGATATTCCTACAAAGCTAGACTAGAGGGAAAGTACAGACAACAGCATCTACTGTCTATTCTTTGGCTGCTCTGATCAAATAATGAGATTTGGTTGCTCCTTTTATAATGTATTCACAGCCTCAAAGTGTGGAGAGTGATTTTGCAGCAATGAAATGCAAACCATGGACCCTCAGATTCATAGTTTGACATGCTAGCCATTAAGCCATGCATGCAGCCCATTCCCCTGAATGATAATGTTGCATTTTAGCTGGTTAGACATACTGTGACCAGCAATCTAGCCTACTAAGTGTTAAGTTTGTAACTGAGATCTACAGCTGATTTTTTCTAAAAGGAATATTGTAAATAACAAAAGCTTTATAAAAGCCTTTACCCCAACTAATCTTTCAAAATTATTTGTGTGAAAACAACATTTAAGTCTCAAAACATTCCTGGAAAGTACAATATTATGGTTAAAAACAGTGAAATACTCAATATTTATAACATTGTTAAAACTCATTGTTTGAAATTTATTATTACAATATCATTCTCTGAACTTTATATATATTTCAATTAGACAAAAGTTGTTGAAACAGAAAACTCTTGACTTCCAAAGTTAAGCATCTTTACAGATTTTTTGTAATTAAATTGAGAAATTATGCTTTGTTCTGTTGAAGTTTTTACAATTATTTCTTTTTACTTTTTTGACATTTAATCTATTATTTCATTTCTTTTAACTTTCTTCATAACTCAAGAACTCGGATGGATAAGATACTACAATACTAGTTTTGATTAGAACATTAATCTTTATTTGTACTTTATGTATTAACTTAAAATTACAATTCTCACTTTCAGTATTGAAAACATCACAATTTTTCATGAATTGACATTTTTCCAAATGGTTTCATACATATACTTACTGTAACTCACTAAACAATACCTGTGTGTCTTCCGGATTTAGAATGTAAGTGATATTGGAGGAAATTCTGTTCTGAGTATTAATGACCGATTTTTCCAAGTTGGCTTCATCATTTAGATCCACGTGGAATAGATAAAAGATGAAACCATAGACAGCTGGTCCTAAGCCATTACACAATCCTCTCATCCCCGTTATCATTCCCTGAGCTACACCTGTGAAAATGGTTGTTTGATTTAGAAAATGAATTGATATATATTTACATTTTTGTTTATTACTCTAAAAAAATAATTAAGAGTGACATTCTCAAGGTCTTATAAACCTTTATTAAATTTACGTAGTGCTCGTCAATTGGTATTTCAGGCAATGTAGACATTGTACAGTTGAAATTTGTAATGAAATATGCCTGCCTTGTCTTTTGAGTGAGGACTTTAAGCTGAAATGTCATTGTACTGAAGAAACAACACAGACAGTTTGTTACAAATATCAACCACACAATAATACTACATAAATTTAGTGCTTTTGTATCATGGATACGAAAATATGTATGTTTATAATACTGTATACACTAAGACTATTAGTCATTCAACATGGAATCAAATCAAAATGGTGCTTTATCAAGAAATTTATTTCAAAATGAAACTGATGAAATAAGCCCTTATCTATCTTCTTTAATAAACAGAGGAATTTAATTGTTGCACAACTTTAAAGTCAGAATTGCATAAGGAGATGAAAGTAATGAATATTCTGTGGTATATATATATATATATGCTGAGAAAAACTGTCTTATTGATAGGTATTTAAATCTGCTTACTGTTGAAAAAAAAGCAGTGGTAATTGACAGCTATTAATACCACTTTATACCCCACAAAAAAAAAAGAGTTCAGTAATGGTTTTTATTTGTGGTGATTAAAATATAACCATAAAGATAAGTGAATTAGAAACTAACTATTTTGGTAACAGTAACAAATACCAATGTAAAAAAACAGTTACCTTGTTTGTCAACTTCTGCATGTGTTGAAACAAAGGCACTAATAGCAGGGTAAGTAATGCTGCATAATGATGCCAGACCACCAGCTGCCCACATCATCCTAACAAAATCAGAACTATGTATACAAGTCAAATACAAATATTCACAAAAACAAATAATCAAAACTGTCCAGTCTTTTAATCAATATTGTGTTTTCTTGACATTTTTCAAACACCTTTAGTAAAGTACTGGTAATGTAAACACTTCAAAGTTTTGAGATGAGTTAAAGATATTTGAAGAAAACATATCTCCCATCCCAAAGTGTCAACTCAACTAAATGCTTGAGAATATTAAATATACACTGTGTATGATCACATTTCTCATTTGTTATTATTTCTAATGCTAAAAGAAAACAAGAAATCATTGAACTTACCACCTTTGTGAGCCAAAACCATACCACATTAACTGCAACATTTCAAAGAAAAGTCCAATCATAATAGTGTTTTTATTCCCCAGTGTTTTCATCAACATCGTCAATATAATTGTCTACAGACAAAAAAGTACTATTTATAAACATCCACTATCAACAACTATACAGAATTTATGAGCAGTATATATTGATAATAACTGTCCATGAAAAAATAAAAGACAACATAAAAGTCAATGGAATGATAATTTAGGCCCTAAAAAATTAAAGAGAGAAAAAAGATAATTTAGTTCTTAAATCAACACGGTCAACGTAACATACTATGGGAAGTAACATCATTCTCACGTACAGAATCTGCTAATGAGAACAATCCACATAACTTTGAATTTATTTTTAACAAACTCAGTGAATACAACTTTCTATGGGAAATAATGTTATTTTCTTATACAGGATCTGGTAGCAATAAAAATCCAAATAACTTTGCATTTACTTTTTAACAAACTTAGTTAGTTTGAAATTTTACAAGAAAACGACTGGAGATTGTACTTTAAAAAGTGTTGTAGAACATTGAAAAAAAAAAAAGGTGAGACTAGCAATATTAAGTTGTTTCTCCAGACGTAAAGTGATAAAATCAAAATCTCAAGCTTTTATTAGAGCAAGAAAGACTGGTATCCAATAACCTTCTAATACACAAAAGGCATAAAATTAATATAAATAAGCTTAACTTTTAACTTCATATAATGCATTTAACAGGTTACAGCTTACATAGGTTATAGCCAGTGTGTTTAATAAACACTTATTTTGGTACTAATCATGAAAAGTAAGATGGACACTTTTGCCCAGAAGTAAGTAATAAAAGTGACATTAAAATCAAGATGTTTAATTTTGTTGTGGATTAGTTATTTTGAAGGATGCTTTGAATGATGAGAAAGAATGTGTCTTTATTTCTTTAAAATGTCAAGTATAACTAAAAATAAAGAATGAAAAAATGGACACAAGTCATGACTGATTGTGTGTGTGTGGGGGGGGGGGGTCAAAGTAATAACTTCTTCATGAATGTACCTCACCTGTGCCACAACAGAGAGTAGACCCACAATGGCAATAAATAAGGCAACCTCTTCAGCTGAAAATCCCATGACCTGCATAAAGTAAAACTCTTTACATTAACTCAAACCAAGTTTGATGGAATACATTATTTAAGCAAACTACCAAAAGCTATTTTAAAGATCTGAGAATAATCTTAGCAAAATTGTACAAAATTTAGCTGATCACCTTATGTCAACACTGAAATTTCTTTGACTAAAGAGACCTTCCTAACAGATTATTCCAGTTTTCAGTTAGGGCTAAAGAAACTACTTTAGACTAACAAGATAAATAAAAAATTGGGAACTTAAAAACCTGCAAATAGGGATCATAAAAAAAGTAAGGAAACAAGGTTGGAAATACTGTTCACATTATTTACTCAAACAACACATACTTATTTTGACTCCACCAAATGTAATTCTAGGTAATAGCATGGAGCAAAAAAAGGGGTTTGTAGTTTGAGTAAATAATGTCTACAGCATCTCCTGCCTTGCTTGCTTTCTTTTTTTACCATTCCTACTTATAGGTTTTTAAATTCCCAATTTTTTATTTATCTTGTTTGCTAGCTTTTTTTATGTTCAATTATGGGCAAAGGATTACTTGATATGGTAGCTAATTTTATATATTGTAATGATAATAAACATAGCTAATAGCTAGTTGGTATGGTACATGATGATTTACTGTAGCTATTGACTAGTTGATCACATTTGTTAAAGATGTAAAATGTTAAGCTGCAGCTGGAGGTTTGTTTGGGAACATAGTGAGCATTTAGTTTCTCTGTAACTAAATTCTCTATATAGAATGTATAGCAATGGGCAAATACATGCCTAGACTAAGAACAATCCCTACTAAGCTAGTACAAAATTTTACCAGTAGAAAAGCAGCCATTTCAAATAAAATATATATACATCTAAAACAATGCTTTAAATAAAACTTTGTGTCTTTTAAAGTAATTATTCTACAAATGTGTGTATTGATTTCTTTTTTCTCCTTCACTTCATACATGATATAGGAGTTAGCTCCCTAAAGACACCAACTGTATAGTGTTCAAAGCACTGAGTAACTACATGTTAGAGTCACCTAATTTTCATCTATTATTGATTGGTAATTCCTATTTCACCCTGTACTTAAGCTTTTCAAAGGAATACGAGTAATCTGCAAGAAAGCTAACTTCAATGGGTAATGATATCATCATTTACACTAGAATTATGATGTTTTGTAGCTTATGTAAAATATAGATGAAACAAATCAACTTTTGAATACCCCTACAACCTTCACAGTACCTTATTAAGTATTCTACAAAAAGTTTGGGTGCAACATAGTCATTTTTGTTGTAGGCTGGCAAGAGAATCATACTAAGAAGAATTACGAATGGGTCGTTTTTAGCAGATTTTCTATTTTTGTGCATTTTTATGTGTACAGCCTTCGTAGTCAATAGTAAAGATTTGAAAGTATTGTTTGAACTAAATCTTTACTGTTTAAGGTGCTTTTTTGCCCAAACATTCTATTAAGGTTTTGTACAGTTCCTTGTGATCTCTATTATAAACTACTATTATGGTTCATTATAGTTACATAAAATGTAGTCATAATATGTATAAGGCAATGCAATATGATTATTGGATTTTCATGGGACATGTAATTAAAGCTATGCCAAAAAAAAACTGTTTAATATTAGCATTACTATGGTTTTATAGGTGTTAGAAATAGATGGCCAGGAGCCCATACCTCCAATACAGGTGGGTGGTACTCACTACCTTCATAAATTTGATAAAAGTATAATTTCTCCAACATAAAATTGGGTTTTTTGTCCAAAATAATGGCTCACAATAAAATGATAAAAATTCTAAAATAAATACGTTAATTCAAGAGACTCAAAAAGATAAAATAGACATTAGAGTAAAAAAATCTAACAATTCCTTATTTTCACACTAATATCGCTAATTTTTTCGTCCCTGATTTCCATCAGATCTTGGCTTCTACTGTGTGAAAATGGGGTCAAATTTACACAATATTTGTAAAACATTTTCTGAAGAACCGTATCCCCAAATCATACTACATCCTATCTGTTTTTCACAAGAATTTTATCCCCCGTATTCTTGGATTGTAAAATGAATGATATCTTATATATAAAATCTACTAATTTCAACAACAAGGATACAATGTTATATGTTTATGGTTTAAAGTTTGTTGAAATAAATATTGGATTTTTAACAGAGCTGGAACTTCAGTGAGTTTAATACTAATACTTACTAATCTCAGATAAACGAAAAAACATGAGTATTGGCCTGCCTCAGGAAGATATGAGAGAAATACTGCTGTACAAAGCATGAGAATCATTTGATCTTTTCCAACCTTCTTAAGTGCCTTAAAAAAATAGACAACAAATTAACACTTATTTGCACAATAAACGAGACAAAAACATTCTATACACACAACACATGTGAAAGTGGAAGAAATCTTTGTAGGAACTAAATGTAAGCTACTTACTCCAAGTTTTAAAATAACAGTAATCTAAAGTAATATGCAAGAACATAGTTTAATACACTGATCGACCTAAACATCAGTAAAGTGTGTATGAAATGAACACAGTGAATAAAAAAAAACTCACTAGAGATGCAGACTTTATAGCTTGTCCATACAAATATCCAGGTACCAACAAACTGGCACTGACTTTTCTAACTATCTTGTGTTATTTATGCAAAAACAGACAGACAACTTAAGAAAAGGGAAAATTTCTTTATCGGTTGTATACATACATAAGAATCAGCTGTACTTATTTCTAGAAAATCCATTTGAAGTTAATAAGACAAAATGATTAAACAGCTCATAAAACATTTCAATATTCAAAAGAGGTGTAAACAAACTTGTCAGGATATTCAGTACAGTTAATAGTCCTACAACGTTTTTGTGAAATTTTATTGATAACTGCAGAAAGAACTGATGTATGACATAAATCACTTTAGCATTGAAAAAAAAAAAAGAGTAAAATACACTAAAGGAGTTTTAATGGGGAAATATAAACTGTCAAATAAGTTTATTTACCTATTTAAAATTTAATTAAAAAAAAAAGGTTCAAATGAGTATACATCCCACAATAATCTGACAGTAGGGTTATGTTTTTTTGTATTACTTTTAAAACATTCAGGTATTATTACTTCTTAAGAAAACCATTGCAGGATGGCATTTATATTTTTGTTTGACATTTACACAAATTTCAAAACAATAATTGGCTGGAAATTAAACAGTGATCACACAGATGCAACTCAAGTAAATAAAACATGTGAACTCTTAAAAGAGTTGGATGTTTTGAGGACTTGTAGAAAAGAGCAGCATTAACATGGATGCAAATTAAGCCTCAACATCACTTTTCTTTTAAACTAGCAAGTGAAATAAGTAATAATATTAATTTTCCACAACAATAAAATTGGTTCATTGACTACCTTTAGTTTCAAAGTTATTTTATTTTTACTGAAGTTACCTAAATGCTTTCATCTTGCCAGAAATAGTCCATAGCTTTAATTTGAAAACTAAATTACTAAAACTAAAAGAATAATCATTCTCAGATAAAACTGTAACTTTGGCACAATTTTTTATTAAACTTAAAACAATATCAATAATTAGAAGCTTACAGAAAAAGGATCAGCATTTTCCCATGAAATGTTAGCTCCCCATGACGATGGTCTTAGCTTCTCTGGTAGAGATTCTGGTACTGCGACCAAAATAAAGACTACATCAAGAAGAGCTATAGCAGATGCTAATACCACCACTAGATTATCACTATAAACCTGTGACAGGTAGGCTCCTAGAGCAGGACTTGTGACTAGGCTTGCTGCAAATGTGGCAGAAACCTGTGAAACACAAAAGCATTAGCTATGCATAAGAAATACTTTTTTTCACCTTTTAACTATGAAAAGCTTAGTTTTGATACATTCTGATATTTTTAGGACTATAGATAAATAATTTTAAAATAATTCTGCTCTTTGAAGTTGCTATTCCTTCTTAGTTTAAGTCTTCATGCTTTTTCTCGGAAAATAAGTATAATATATATTTGTATATAACCTTCTCTTCTTTTGAGAGTTTGCTTTCTCTATATTTTCTTTCATTCTACAAAGACATGCTAGAGGATAGACTTTACATAAATTTTACTGTAACCTTTACAAAGATGAATTAACTTTGGCAAACTCTATCCAGCAAATATAACATGATCATTGGTTATGCCAAGTTCATACATTTTTCAGTGTTTGAATATTTCTATAAGCTTATAATTGGTACAGCCTTATTAACAGGTTTCTTTGAGTAAAACATATATAAAGATAGGATTGGTAGTCTTTTCTGTTGCAGCATCAGTTACCACGAGCAGTTAATGCCACTGGGAAAAGTATTGATTTCAGATACTTTTTGTTAACTGAAAGTAATGTTTGAAAACTTCGAAATATCATATATATGTATAGATTGATTTTGCACCTATCTGTTATCTAAAAAATCTTGGACATTTTCTTCTCTAACAATATCACATATGTATAGATTGATTTTGCACCTATCTGTTATCTAAAAATCTTGGACATTTTCTTCTCTAACAATATCATATATGTATAGATTGATTTTGCACCTATCTGTTATCTAAAAATCTTGGACATTTTCTTCTCTAACAATATCATATCAGCACAACTTGAAGACAGGCACGATGTGCGAGGATTAATTACCTTTGAAAGTATTCATACTACTTACTGCATTTCTATCTTTGACATACCTTTTAGTTGATGGAATTTGAAACAAAATAATAATAATACAATCTAGCTATGTTGAAAGAATGAAGATTTTATTTTGTTGAAGTAACTTGAGTAATAAGAAGGTTAGAAGAGATATTTGGAAAAAAAAAAGTTAGATGAATAACTGAAACAAAATAACCGAAATTGCTCAAGTCTGATGCTCTCAGTTTATCGGGTCATTCTTTCTGATGCGAACTGAATAAATGATTTTTTATGGAGAATAATTTACTATTGTTTTTAGAGGAAAATTTCTAAACAATTCAAGTAATTGTTCTATTGAAATGAAATTTCCTCTTCAATAACTCACCAAACCATATGCAGAACTTCGTTCATGGTCTTCTGTCACATCTGCCACATACGCAAATACAACCGAAAAAGTAACAGCAAATATACCCGATATTGAGATCATAGCAAAGTACCACCTAAGGACATAAAAATATGCATTGAGGTAATTAATCAAGTTCTGAACAGCAATATATAAACCATATACCTAAACAAACGAATCAAAGAAGTTCATAATACTTTAACCTTTTTCATTTAATGAAATTGCCTAGCACAGTAACTCATAAATGTTATATTAAATTCATATTAAGACAGTTATTTGATATTCTATAAGAAGCTTGGTTTTTAAAGATTCCAAGAAAATGATTATGCATTGCTAGGAAAATATAAATGTACATTAAACATTTAATTCTCAAGCTGCTTTATGAAGTTAGGTACAACATTTAAGATATAAGTTGTACTTTAAATGTTGTATGTGATCATGTCTCACTGTTAGGCATAAATACTTGTACAGAAATAAATCTATTAATCCACAAATAGCTGCTTCAAAACTCCATATTGTTCATAAGCTAATTGGGTACCACTTAAAGCAAGTGATAATTCTTGACTTCATTTGTTAGTTTTGGTATCACCTCTTAACCTGAGAACAGTAAAAATATCTGTCACATGTCATTCAGTTTCTGAGTTTTCTTGAAAAAATAATATTTTTATGTGCTTGCTCCACAATAACTAGTTTTTTCATTTATTTTGGTATCACAATAAGTAGATGTAAATCTTAAATCTTCAATGATTTCATAGAGATTTTTCTTTCAAAAACAAATAATAGTTTTTCTCCTGTGTTAACAAGTTAGTGTGAACAGGTTCATTAAAGTATTCCTGATAAGAACATTCCACTAGCAGGTAGATAAATGAAACCATTACACTAACACTACATCTGGAGGGGAAAAAAATAGCTTTCCATACCTGCGAGTTTACTAGGTGAAAAAAAAACCACGTGCAGGACTAATATTTGTCATAATCAGTTGTTTCTAACTGAGAGCATGTCATTTGCAACACAGCAATAAGATTTGATTATCTCCTATATAATAGGCATGTTTACTTTTCTTACTTTATATTTCAAACTACCCACAGTTAGAAAAATATGAAACCAGTTTAAAACAAGTCTTAAATATCATATATCGAAGTACATCTATAATGTACATGTTCAACATATTCTCATTTTTTATTATTTAATTCACAAGCTTTCGATCACAGTTTTTAACAGCAGTTGCTGAGAATGTGAACTAGTTATGAATTAAACAAAATTGCAATGTGAAAGAAAAAACTTGCTCTTACATGGTAATATGTTATAATTACAGCCACTATTATTTATTGTTAATACAAACTTATTATGTATTAATCCTCGGTAATGGAATAGGTGAACATGTGAAGAAGACTGTCAACAATAAAAACACTTTCCTTCCCCAGACATCTGATAATGCACCTATCATTGACTTACCATGTATTAATCCTCATTAATGGAATAGGTGAACATGTGAAGAAGACTGTCAACAATAAAAACGCTTTCCTTCCCCAGACATCTGATAATGCACCTATCATTGGAGCACTTAGGAAAGATAAAAATCCCTGAAAATGAAGAAGCCTTTAACATTAGAGTATTGAACAAATTTAATTCATTGCAGAGAAAAAGTTTCAGACAGTATCAGAATTAAACGATGTGCTCTTTTGTGCACATAGATAATGAGGATGCTAGACTTTATCACACTAAATATAAGTACCATTATCATAACAAAAAAACAGACAAACCCTGTTTTACAGAGTATAAAACTAAATATAATTCATACACTTCAATAATAATAGCACAACATTTATGGGTCCTGGGATTAAAGACAGGTGAAATTGGTACTATTACATGCATGAATTGTTGATAACTTATCACACCCACCTTGACTCCTACTATTAATCCATTCAGTAGAAATGTGTGGTCTGGAAATGTCTCATTTAAAACCTAAAAGAAAAAATATTAATGAATCAAATTTGCTAGCAAATAGTGAGAAATATCAATTTAATGGTTCATTTTCAATTAACTCCAACATTATAATTTTTGTTTCATTATGTAATTTCGAAATTTTGCATTGTACAATATAGTTTTATCCATTTTTCATTAAGACAAACTACAATAACATTTTGGTATCAATCTCCATAACGCATGCTTAGTGTTCGTTTTAGCACAAGGCCACATTGAGCTATCTGCTGTGTACACTGCAAGGAACTGAGTCCCAGATTTTTGCATTGTAAGTCCATAAACTTACCATTGATCCACCAAGGTGGACCATGCATGCTCATCAAGTTTTAATTTATGAAATGAATGCATCATTATAATAGTCATTCATTTACTTATTTTTAAATACAAAGAAATTATTTTCAACCTCATTCATTGCTATACATTTCATAAAATTTATCTTTTTAATTCTGCTAGTGTCACTAAAGAAACACAACTGACCATAAAACTCCTAGAAAACCAAAAATGTGTGCTCTTTGCCAATTATTTTCAAAACACAGAGAAGGTGAAATTTGTTTTGTCTAAAAATAATCAATTTTTTAAAGGTTTTGCAGTGATTTTAAGAATTTCTTTGCTTTAAACTTTTATCACATTATAGTTGTATTCTTTTATTATTGTGTGAGAAACCTAATATAACTGGAAACATATTGTATTATAGATAAAATTTATCAAAATATTCTTAAGCATGCCTCACACTTCCTGGTATCGTTTAAGAAATCGGCCACATGTAGTTTGGGTGTGACCAGCGACTACATTTAGTGAGAAGAAACAATTCATACACCAAACATCACTGAATCAAATATGAATAATAACCAAATATCCTCAAATAAATATATGTTTATAAAACTGAAATCAAGTTTTAGTAGTTTAATATCTTAGTAATTCTTGAACAATTAAAATGATTAATAATAACTTAATGCGATGATAATGAAATTATTTTAATTTTTTATAGGTTACCTAAGCTAGTTTTATTGGAAGTACCTAAAATTAAACTTTAAGGTCTACTATATCTTGAGTACTGTTTCCATCAGTCACAGTTCTGCACTCGATTCCTTAAACAAAGTTATTTTCTTATGTTATTCATATTCTACAGTGATATGAATGGTTAATAACAATGTATTTATACATGCATATACAAAATCTTCTAAATATATTACCAACTTAAATATTAAGGCAATTTTCATATCAACTATAAAACAAAAGGATTTGGGAGTAGTTCTGAACTTGACAGAAAATCCTTGCAAATAATCCTAATGTAAGGGAGTTGTTAATCTAGTACCCAAGATATTATTTATTACTAGGTAAGATTTTTAGAACACTAAAAATAGTCTGAATCATGTATTTTGAAATAAGTATTAAATATAAGTTACACAGGTACAGCGTCCAAAACTAATCCTAAACTTATACAAAAAAAAGTATGAAGTTGACTTTAAGAGCAACTTATTAAATGAGTTTCATAAGGATTCATGGCTAAGGATAACAACCTTGCAATGACTTCCACCTACAGGACATAACATTTGTAAGTAGTTTAAGTGTACTAAGAATAGTTATAAAAGACAATATTTTCCATAAGAATACAACATAATTAAGAATATATTATTGATTGTAGGTTATATCAAGCTTTCTAAAAAATAAATCTGTAGTACCAAGATGATAAAATTCAGTTACTAAATCTAATTATTTATAAAAATAAATGGCAGAACACTTTTTTTTGAAATGTCAAAATATTTTTTTTAATAACAAAGAAACTTTATAATGTAGCTGGTAATCATACTGTAAATAATAAGAAAATAAAGTAAGTTTTGTTAAGTTACAATTAGACACATGTACAATGATATTACTGCACAATAACAGCTGTGGCTATACTCTTTATGATTTGCTTTTATGTATGTAACATCAACTGCAATGTATTCTTAAAATGTAAAAGTACATACAAACATGTAATTTATCCATGAAAAATGTTTCAGTACTGAATGTATATTGAGCTCATGGCCGATCCTACAAGAATATAATGGTACATTTCTGTGTAACATGTATAGCCTACATTACGAAAATAGCTGGTCACATGTTCTAATTATTCCTCAAGTTTCTAGCTGAAAAACAATGAGCAAACACTGACAGGATAGATACCTGTCAAAACTATACAACTCATACATTACAGCTGCTTCTTAAACTACAAACATATGTGTGATGACTCATACAAGTCTAGAAAACTTAAGCTGTTTATCTCCATTACACACACCTGCATGAGGTATTGATGCATACATGAAAGAATCTGAAATTCTGGTGTAGAAAAAAGTGGGGTCACAAATACAAAATGCAAGCATACAACTAATGCATATAATAATATCCTAGTAGGTGTTACAATTAGAGTCACTGTGTGATTATGGAATATATATCAGTATTTGATAAATTGAAAAACTTTAGAAACACTGTGGTATTGTCCTAGAAGGGTGAAATTTCACAAATCATATTGAGAATAACAAGTTTTGTTCATTTAAATGTGGACCCACATTAAACGTTTTAAAACCATATTATATTGCATTCCTTTCTTTTATCAACCAAAAAAAAGATTGGTGATTTTAATAAGATGCATGTCAGAGTGCAGGATAGTGCAAGGGCCAATGAACACACTACTAAACTGATGCTTGCAGTAGCTTCATTCAGATAAATTTGACATAATGGTTGAAAATGACAGAAAGCATAATGACATCCTCTATGACAGAGTTTTAAACACCCTCACCATGTCCAAACTTAATTCTTAATCAGCCTCTGATGAAATTTAGCTCCCCTATAGATTAAGTCACTTTAAATATGGGATTTTCTTTATAACTACCCTTAGATATCAGAGTTAAGAACTATTACTTGATTTAGGGAAGTTAGTAATTCAAGTGAAAAATTAGAAACTAAAGAGGTAGCAAAACACTATGGTACAGCTGAAACTATGATGTGGTAAAAATATCAGAGTAGTACAACATGATAGTACACACTGCAGTTTGGTCTCCTATTGATAATGGAGACTACCAGTAATTTGTGAAGTGAAAACCTTTAGAAGTTTTCAATGTAAAAGCAAAAAATTGTAGAATAGTTTATAGCAGTGGTCGGCAACCTTTTTTGATCACGGGTCAATTATA
>NW_013665646.1:1302346-1312916 GCF_000517525.1 Limulus polyphemus | reverse complement strand
AAAAAAAAAAAAAAAAAAAAAGTTTGACCAGTTTGATATTTTCCCCTGAAATTGAGCTTAAAATTCTCCGTAGCCATGACTCTTTCCTTTAATGTCGTTGTTCTTCTCACATAGCCGAGAAACTTGAACTGAACAATGATTGTGCCCTTACAGGTTGCAATGGTGAAGCCAACTTTTGACGGGTCAGCCAAATTATTGCCGCGGGTCATAGGTTTAAATACATGTACCGGTATTAAGAATTATATGACTTTCACTGACCCAACATAATGCTAAATTTTTCACGAAAAAATATAACTGACCGATGATCAGAAAAAAAAGGTTGCAAACCACTGCTCTAAATCTTAGTCTTCTCATTGTAAATCATATATATGTATATGTATCAAAATTGGTATACATAGTATTTATTATATATGTATGTAATATTCATTTTAATCATGAATACCAAATGAATACTTTAAAGCATCTCAAGATCACATTTTGGAAGTCCTTTAGCTAATATGAGACATCCTCTTCCAAAAATAGTAAAAAACATTGACAATCTTAAATGACAAAAAAATTAATAGAAATTTAAAGAGATCTATGTGTACAAACTGATATTTGCTAAACTTTGTGATTGTAACTTACTGTTAAAAATTTGCAATAATATTTAAGTATTTCAGTAACCAAATACCTGAGATATGCTACTTGAAACAAGTGAATTGGAAATGAAAGTGTCTGTGACAAAATTGAATAATTCTACTTCATATAACAAACGGATATTGTTGTTGTTCATTTAATGTGTGTCCATTACAGCAAATGGTCAATGCTAAAGTTATTATATGTGCAGTCCAATTACTAAGACAATTATAACTAGGACTTCTCAATGTCAAGTCTCCTGCCGTGTACAATGCATATTATACACTTTTAAGTTTGTGTTTTATACAAGTGAATTTTTCTTCATTTATCTTCTAAGTGCATCTAATGTCATAAGGTCTCCTGCTACGCATACTTTACAATTTAATGTTTTTTATTGTATAAACAAATATTTTTTTTCAGTCACATGTGAGTGTAACAAAAAAAAAGATGGCATTTATCATTCACAAGAAAATTTCATAGCAAATACGAGCTGTTTACATTTTGTAACCACTTTATGTTTTTTAACTATTGTGATATATACAAAGTCTTGCATTATACCAAGTGTTCAATACTTTTTCACTAAGTGGTAAAAGCCACAGAGTAACACTCACGGTAATCATAGGAGTTGTCAGAAGTCCCCAAGCAAAGAATTCAAGAAAAATGACTACGACAGCATGATATACACTTGGTTCTCCTATTCCAGAAGTCTGAAAAAATACAGCAACCTATTACTGCATCACTGCTCAAAAGATGTCAAAACTAAATTTATACAAATATAAAACTATTCAACGGAATAAATTTAATTTTATATTTCTACAAACTAATTCCAAGTTTTAGTAAGATAGCAAGTATTTTCTTGTTGAAATCTTTTTTGACAAAATATGTTCAATTAGATAAATGAAAGATATTTTTTTTTCTCATGATCTTTCAAAGATTTATTACATAGAAGCTGAAAGTTTATTTTAAGGACCTGTTTGAGTAAGACTGGATTGGTGAAAGCAAATGAATGAAAATGTCATTCTTATCACAAAGTTGATAGAAATATATTTTTTTTTTTGCTTACCATGCTTTGATTCATTACTGTCACTTGCCTGCTTTCATTGTTGCCAGTTCTTTGAAGCTTATTCTTTCTACAATAGCTGATGTTGTCTGTGATTGTTTCTGATTTATCTGCAATTCTTAATTATCTGCTGAGTCAAGTTCTTTTCTTATGTCTGTTTACCAGAGCTTGCAAACTAAATGATGTATCAATTCCAATTTTAAGAAACGTAATAAGGGTTAATAAGAAAGTTTGAGCTTGGCTGGTTAAGAAGAAGATACCTGTCAATTTACTGGTCAAATAATGACAAATATTTTATTCACGACTTGTTTTTCATCTTAACTGTTTTAAGGTAAGTAATGCTAATTTGATCAAAATTAAAAATGCAAGTTTATGGTTTGTCTCCAGCCTTCCAATGACAACAAAGCTGGTGCTGCATATAGAACCACATATTGACATTGTATATCGTAAATATGTGATATTGCCAGTAATTACACAAGTGACTATCTGCATTTTCAATAACATGCTACTATTATGAAGTTATATTACAAGTTTAAAAGAACCATAGCTGTTGGATACATAAAATTGAAGGACATTATAACACAGCATAGTACAACATCAATCAGCTATTAAGGTTTCAGTGGGTAAAGAGCAGAGACCCATTAAACTCATCATTATGTGTGTGTGTCTATACAGTAATTAAAAAATGCATAAGGTAAGAAATATTAGGCTACAAAACAATAAGTACAGTTTCTTATTGTATGGATTGAATACTAAATCATTTTGAAGTCCATTAGCAGGGGTGTCATTTGAAGACTCATCTTATAAGCAGATGGGTGACTTTTGAGATTAAAAAACTAATCGGAAACCTTAGCTACTATTTTTGGTATCTGACAGAAGTTTTAGATTATTCGGCTGTATTTGACTAGTAAAAAAAATAAGCATTTAATTGACCAACTTACCAACCCTGGTTTTTCTAAATTTCAAAATTAAGGTAAGATGACAATCTTTATTTTGTTTTATTGTCAATTTTTAAGTGTGCTATAACTTATCCCTTAGCAACCACTCTCAGTTACAAAACATTTCATAAAAATGTGAATACTCTTATTTTTCTCTCTGTAAAAGTACTTGTACATGGTAAAACATTTCCAGCATGCAATTGCATACATATATTTATACAACATGAAAATAATCTCAGTAATGTTTCATACCGAGTAGCTAGAGCATTACACTTAACTTTGCTACAAAGCCAAATCTAGCTAGTGACCACATCAAGACGGCCAATGAGTTATTAACATGAAGTAGATCACATTATGTGCACTTAATCTGAGATTTTTGTCTATTGTGGATGGATTCTACATAGCCTAAAGCTTTAAAGATAAACAGATAATGTGAAACTAGGTTTTTCATGCAGCTTATAAGTCTTAATTCCAGCATCACTTTGTACCAGTGGATATGAAAAAAAATAAAAACACTGAAAACAGAACTCTAACAAACTTATTCTGCTTCAAAAATGAACTTACAATGAAACCATCATTCATTATGTTCTTTCTGCTTCTAATGAGGAGGCCAGTGACTTTTCTTGACATTTTCCTTGGCATCTTAATTTATGACCTCAGGGTCTCAGTCACTGTAAATGTTATTTTTTCTGTACAAATAAATCTGAAACCATGTGAAAGTAGTTTAATCATACTCCATTGACTGAAAGTTATATTCTGATAACATCATTAACAATTTGGTCTTCTGAAAAATATAAGAAGGAGATCATGATAACCCATGCTTAGGAAATAACAAATACGTACATGTAAAAATCTATATGTTATAACAATAACATAAAGTAGTTGATATTATTTTTACAAAAGTTTCTGAAAGAGTTGATAAATTCTTAGGGATCAGGACTGAATCTAGTGACTAGTTATTTGTTTGTTGAGGGAGACTGGTTACATCAGGATGTCCCCGATGAGCCAAAAGGGTCATTAGATGTTCCTTAATTCATGAAAAAAAAACATTAAAATATATGTTAAATTTTCTTTAATACTATATGTAAAATCTGTTGTATAATGCCCATGACCCCCCCCCCCCAAATCTATATTTACTAACAATGGTACTACAGACCAGACCTTTTTTTAAAATTATTTGAAAATTCATTCAGAGCTCTATATCAAATCATTTTAAATTTTTAATGGCAAAACACACAGTTGCCTACTGCACATTTAGAAATTAAGCTCAGATAATTAAAAACATAAAGGTGATTTTAAATTAAGCTTAAATATTTAAAAACATAAAGGTGACTTTGGGGTTGTAAAAAATGTATCCCATGAATGCATGGGTAACCAAAAATTTAATATTTTTCTATTACAGGCAACAAATTGCATATACACACACACAGTGTCCACTCACTACAATCCAGATAGTTTGTTCCCAATCCTTACTTGTTTAAAGCTAGTCTCAGCAATACTCAGCTGACTATTTAGATAAACTGCCACCATATACTCGAGAAAAACTGACAAGAGAAAGCAAAGAACTTTGACTGACAATTGACATAACATGTGAACGTTTAAGAATCTCTGCCACTATGTCCAGCAGCAGGCTCACCCAATTTTTTGAGGAATTGAAACCAGTATTACAACATTTATCAAAATAGTTTAAAATGAAGCTTTGGGTCTCAGGGTAAAGGACGTGGATGATGCCACACCAGAAAACCCTTGTAACACGAGTAATGATGTACACTTATCTCCCTGCTTTAGCCTACATGTGTATAAAAAAAAAACTAATTTTGACCCAAAAATCACACTTGCATTTATCACTTCTTAAAAGGTAAAACATTAGGTATGTCAGTAATCGAATCATTTTTTGGAAAACGTAACTTAATGATACAGCAAAACCCGAACTTGATAATAGAAAGTATTAAATAAACATTTCAAAATCATCATAATTCCATCATCAGTAACCTAGAGGTACAAAACATAAGATATTTCTGTTGCAATTACAAATATTGTTTGTTTGTTTTGTACCTCTAGATTAATGATGATGGAATTTTGATGATTACAAAATGTTTAATAAATGCTTCCTATTATCACGTTCATGTTTTGCTTTATAATCAGATACATTATTATATAGACAACTGTTTCAATTCCTGACTAATTCACATTTAGCCTTTTGTGATGTATATGACAATGAAACACAGCTTTTAGGATTATATTAATATCCATGATCAGTGATGTAATGTTTCAGTAAAATTACTGTACAACTTTTAAGTTCACAAACCAGAACAATATATTCTTCCAAATCATTATCTTATACATCTTTAATAATGCTTTACATGTCACAAACAACTCATACTTATTAATTTGTCTATAGGCAAATGCCAGCATTGAAATGCATCTACAAATGTCTGTCAAATGATACTTCAGAAACCTTTTCAAATTTATTTAAATTAGATATTTAATAAAATGAAAAAGTAAGAATTCACAAATATAACTACATATCTATTGGAATGTATGAGATTACTTCTGAGGGTTGCTGTGTGGAATTGACACGAAGGGTAGCTGATGTTATGAATTTCTCAGTTCTGTAAAGGCATGTTGAGAGTATCTACTACTACTCTGCTTCTAAAGGTGGTGAATATAGACAAGTAAGACTTAAAATGTTTACAGGACACGACTGATGTAGCCAATTTTGTGATTTCATAGACAATACTTCAGCATTGTGGGTCCAAATCCATGGCTGTACTTTTTTCATCCATTAGCCAGCCAATGGCATCGTATAGTAATAGATAAAGAAATTATTTCTGTGCATGAAGATTTGTCTCACTGGTTGAAAAGTATTCTCCATCAAGTTTTTTGATGAAAGACATAAGGTGGTCCAAATTACCAACTACATGATGATCAGACACAGGCTGAACATTCTCATCATATGATTATCTGTTGATTCCTTCTGAACAGTTGTTAATTTCTATGCCAGTTGATTAGCCATGACAATACTTCATCTACTGAAATTTCACTCGTGTAGATACGATCAGAGCCACCCTACTGTAGAATAAATACCAACGTTGGCTTTCATTCAATGTTGTGATGTTTATGTAGTGTAGTTCTCCACACATGCTTCTTCTAGAAGTTTCCAGAAATGTATGAAGCGTGTTCAGTATAAAAACCTGCTGGGCTGGCTCTTTTTTCCATAAGGTTACCACATTCTTCTGTAAATAACTTTCCTTCTGCAAAGTCTTCCCAGCTGCCGTAACATTTCTTTGGGTTGATGAATGAAAAATAAGTTTTTATTTCTGTGATACCCTGCCTCCACACTTCTGCTAAGTCACCATTAGTGACACTTTTAGCATCTATGATAAAGAAAAGTAACATTACCATCTAAGATATCCTGCTCATTTTTCAAAATTTGGTTGGCACATCAGCAAGTCCTTCCCTGCATACTGAGATAAACTGATCAGTTTGGTCACATCAGACATAAGGGCAAGGGATCTGGCAAATGTCTGTGATGGAAAATACATGAATTCTTTTCAGATTTGGTTTACATATCTTCTGAGAGAGAACAACATCAAATTAAGAAGCTATTCTGTAGTCTGAGGGAAGTCAACTCAGCAACCAGGTTCTATACCTTTAAAGTTATAAAGGTGACCAGAAGAGCTTTTGCTTAACACTCAGCAAGCTAAAGTTATGCAAAGAAAGGACCTTAAAATTATTAATGACAATTAGTTCTTCACATTTAAGTATATATTCCTCCAACTGATATTGTCTGACAGACCATTATCACACTTAACCATTTTTGTAACAATAAATGGGAGAAAAATAATTGCAACTATGACAAGAGTCAAAATATTTGGTAGCAAAGTATTTTATTTTTATTACTGGTAAATATTTTTGTAAAACTAATTCAATAAGTTTCTTGCTTTGTGCAATATGAGTTTACATACTGTTTCCTAGACATTACTTATTTGTAGTAATATAAACAATGTGACACTATTATCAGCTGCCTCTGTATTAAGCAATAGTTTAACAGATTTGAAGAAAAATTTTAGTCAAAACATTCATATCTGGGTGCAAAAGGAGTTTAAAATGAAGCTTGACTTGTCTCTATATTCAAACAAAGACATGGATTTGAATATTTAAGGTATCTTCATTTGAAACTGAAGCTTTGTTTCAAAAATTGCTTAGGTTTTATGCAATGGCATCATCAAGAATCACAATATAGACTTTGTTGTTTAATCTGATGTATAAACTATAATAGCTTATGCTAATTAAAGTTTAAGTTGCTCCAAAAATATGGCCATTTTCTGACCTCTGCTGCTGGACTTTGGAGGCAAATGTTTTGAATAACATACATACTATTTTGAATTAATACTGATATATGCCTCCAAATGAAGTATTACATATTTTTCAAAAATATTTATATTCTTTAGGTATTTGATTAATGTGTGATACTCACTGCCATTAGGCAAATTCCATTATGCATAGTAAAACAACAATAAACTGATGTAATGATGCAAGGTAAAGATGCTAATATCTATTTCAATTTTTTAAAACGTTATTGTTACTGCAAACAGCAATGCTTATTAGTATTAGTAACGATGTTACTGTTAGTGAGATTACTAATACTACAGTGTACTAATACAATAGTAGTCTTAATATATTAATTATTATATACTATAGTAACTAAAATGCTATTAGTATTAGTAATAACCATTTTTTATTAATGCTAGTAATAGTAATCACTATACCACAAGTAATACCATAGACTATAGTAAATATATTTCTAATTAAACTTGTTACGTTATGGTTAAATTAGCTCTACTATTACTTATTAGTAGTAGTAATATGGATAATATTACCAATTTTATCAGTATCACTGCATTAGCTTGCTAGTACTAGTAATACTACTATTACTATTAGTAATGGTACTTACTAAGTAATTACACTGTTATTATTAAATGAAAAAGTAAACCAAAAATAAAAGCTTAGAGTTAAAGTACATTTTGAATAAGATAAAATACAAAACTCAGAAATTTTATAGATAGCCAAACCTAAAAAAGATGACACAATAACCTTAACGCCGAGGTTTAGGTTCCCTTCTTTACAAATTCATACATATATAGCATAACGTTTCGTCAAGTTTCATCTATTGACTTAATCTAGTTAATTGTTGTGTTGTCTGACGTCATAAATTATATAATTCCACTAGGTAGCCCTGCATTTACAAGTAAATTTAAAAATAGAAAATGCAATCTAAAAATGCTCCAAAAATCGAAGGTTAATATTGATTTAAAAACCCTAAACATCTTACCTTTATTATGTTATAAAATAAACATAATTTACCTCGACACATTTTTTCTTAATAATTTGAAGTTTGCATTAAATACATATTACTCACCAATCACAAAATAATTCTATTGATTTATATAAAATTATTTGATATCGGGGTTGAAATAAGTTAAGAAAGACGACTTTTTTATTAACAATGAAAACTATTTTTAAAATATTATCATACAACCTAAATCTTAACTTTAATTATCTTGAGTATAAGAATTTATTTAATCCGACAAGATTGTATTAATTGGGTTCTTTGCGGCAGGCCTACAATGTCAGTATTTTCAGTTAGAGGTTACCAACGTATGGAAATTCAATGGTTAACGGAACTTTTACTAGTTGGAGCAGAAAAAATATTTAGTTCAGGGTTAACACGGCCTCCCCAAATGATTGGTTCCGTTATATGGATATTGAAAACGGGGGGGGGGGGGGAGGAAATATTAAAAATCCCACATATACATAAATTGTTTTACATGCTAGTTTTTTATATTGGAAGTATTTTATAAATTATTCTTTACTTCTTTGAGCATTGTTTATTTACGTTATTAACTAATAACATACATCAATTAATTAATTTAAAACTGATTTCTATCTATGGAAAGGAGCTTAATCTCAGACTCCTGGGAGTAGAGAGCCCAGGGAAATACATATTACAAAACAATATGGCAAAAAAAGAAAAGAACTGGAATATAGATTTCGCAATGCTATGGTATAATACACAGTACGTTCTAGTCACATATAGCTCAAATATTTAATTATCGAAAGTTCAAGTTCTATTACGATTACTATTCAAAAATAGCAGTAAAAATGATATGACATTTGCTATTGATGTATTTACTAACTTCAGTTTACAGCAAGAATTTTTAAAGTGGTCAGTCTATTTAACATTTTCTGTGAAATCACTCGTCTGAATTAAAATTTCTAACTTTTATCAATAAGCAAGTGAAACTTGTGTGATATGTAGGTGAACCACGTGTTTTCTATTTTATTATTTTAATGTATAATTGATAAAAGTTTTCGTTTGTTGTAGGTATGTACAGTTTTCACACAACAACTGGTCAAAAAGTTAAGTTCGTTTTCTATTATATACCTTTGTTCTTTGTCATTCCCTTTGGGACAATACCTGGTTTGCCTATTGGAGATATAGCTATAAAGCTGTGCATTATGTATAAAGGTCCAGGGCAATGTCCTTCAATAAGACAGGTGATATCTCAAGGTTACAATTTCCGCCTATAGATTGAGAATGGTCAATCACGTGAGGTAACGATAGTTGCTCTGGGTAAGTCTGGCGTTAGTCATTCGACTGAACAATTAGAGATTTATTCAGTTTGGATCATCATCTCTAGTGAGTTGGTCAGATCACATTGTATGCTTCCAGTTTGCTCTAAGTACCGCTGAAGCTGTGCTTATCTGTTTGTATCTGAAATAAATTTTTTTTTACACTATTGTCATTTGTAATAGGACACATTTTGTAATGTCCTTTAGATGATATAGTTGAAGATGGATAAACGGTTGTCACTGTTGATCGAATCAATCAATTGGGACACAGTTCAACGTTTGTTACATTTTACTCCTCCGTCCATTTAGTAGTTAGTGGCTAAAGTTATTCCTAGTGATAGACCTATTCGTTTTTAATTGACACTGTTGATAAAAATGGAAGACAGCTGGTCAAAGAAATGATTCTCTGTTAATAAAGCTCCTGCTAGGCAGATGCTTACTATTGTCTTTTTAAAAGTCAGAAAGTTATTTGCAGACTACTCATGATATGGGAACATGTTTGCATTTTTAAAGCTCAAGCGATTGTCATAGATTTCACACGGTCAGTCTATTTTAAATAAATAAACAAGTGGAATGTTTCATAAAGTTCCCAGATGCGTGTGTGTGTGTGAGTCCTAATAAAAGAGTCAGTCAGTGTATGTTGTACGTGTGTATTAATGACGTACGTAAGTTTACAAAAACCATGGTATAAGAAGAGTTTACTCCCCCCTATTTGAACAATACCAATGTTATGTAAGTAAAGGGTACTTTAAATTATAATATAAATAACATAAAACGTTTCTGATTATTTCTTGAGATATTATGGTAGATGTATGTATGCAGATCTTAACTTTTTACTCGTATGGGCCTTAAAGATTGTAGTACCAACCCTGTTCATGGGTGGGTCTTCGACGAACTGAAACAGTTTATCATTCAAACTTCTGGGTCCCAAAAGTGTTAATTTCGACTGTCTTAGAAGTAGGCCTATTGCGAATTGAGACCAAGTTTGTTTGTTTGTTTGGAATTAAGCACAAAGCTACACAATGGGCTATCTGTGCTCTGCCCACCACGGGTATCGAAACCCGGATTCTAGCATTGTAAGTCCGAAGACATACCGCTGTGCCACTGGTGGGCTTGAGACCAAGTATCACCAGATGTGCTCCCGGGCATAAAAAGTATTAATTAATTTAATATACGTCGAAGTGGACTTTTCTTCATGAATTGAGTTCCTTGGACTCTGGAACAGCTGCCCCACTTGTATGTACACCGATGGTGTATATGCAAAAAAAGTGTCTCATATTTGACATATGTTCTTATTTATCTTACCGATACGAGTCTACGT
>NW_013665646.1:1300315-1301346 GCF_000517525.1 Limulus polyphemus | reverse complement strand
TTCTTAGTAGCCATAACGATGGGTGAAGAAAACAGGATCTGAAAATGAAAAATAATTGTTTATTTACACATTGAATAGTCTCCCAAAAAAGTTTTAGAAAAATAATAATTTTTCAAAATTTTTTTGACATTTATATAAACATAACATACTAAATGTAAATAGTTCATGATATTAAATTACTTTATTACGTAATTGGTTTAAAAGTCTTTTCCCGATAAGTTATTTGATTAAGCAATTTTTATAATTTGCCAATAAAAAATACTTGGAAGTTCAGTAATCTCTCGATAGATGGAGAAAAATTATGAAAAAATATTTGGAAGTTCAGTTATCACTCAATAGATGGAGAAAAAATTATGAAAAAATATTTGGAAGTTCAGTTATTTCTCAATATATGGAGACTATACTGAACTATTATTAAGAACCTTTACTTAAAATACAATAGAAGTAAGTACTGTCACTATCTTATATTTGCACAATAAACACGTCCTGATGCTCGTCCAATAACTATCAATTTAAATTCTTTTGTGCTCATTCCAGAATGAAAGATGCTTAATTTATGTTTATTTCGTAATTTTTTATGGTGGTTTTGAGATCGTTTAAAATTTCCGGACCCGAACAGAAATTGATTACTGAAGACAATATATATAAAATATAAAGTTTTCTGTTAGGAAACGTTTGGTAACTATTTGGACATTATAAAAATTTCGCATATGAAAGTTCGACATTTTCTGATGCACAAAAGTATTCTTAATGTTAAGATGAAAATTACTTTGCCTGACAGATAGGCAAGATGTGAAATATTGCCCGCCCAATTTGTATATAAGAGCAATGTTATTATCTTCTCCAATTACTCGCAATTTTGTGAGAAAATAACAAAAAGGAAAACCACTACTCAGGAGAATTACTTCTACATTTTATAATAGTTTCGCTTACCGTCGCTAGATGGCAGAACATAATGTTTTTTTTATGTTAACTACAACAGTTTGGGACTTTTCACTTCACAAAAATGATATCTGACAAACCAATTTTGC
>NW_013665646.1:1288132-1299315 GCF_000517525.1 Limulus polyphemus | reverse complement strand
CAATCAATGCAATAGAGTCCTGGTTTACTTCTGTTTTAACAACACACCTAATTTATTGTTATAGCTGGTAGAAATCTGATTCAAACCTATAACAATATTATTGATTCTGTCAATTTATTGTTTAGCCAATCAATGCAATAGAGTCCTGGTTTACTTCTGTTTTAACAACACCCTAATTGCATTGATTGGCTAAACAATAAACTGACAGAATCAATAATATTGTTATAGGTTTGAATCAGATTTCTACCAGCTGTAACAATAAACCCTAGTAGATTAACTCTATAATCCTTGCTACTTCTACTTATTTTAACTCTATAATCCCTACCACAGGCTATTTTCTATTCATTTTGTAACATCACCGGAAGATTCGTAGCACCAAACTTTCCGATAAAATCACCATTACTTTAAAAAGTACACAAACCTAACCTATTTGTTTGAACCGACAAACAACAGCAGAAACATAGTAGATTTGTATATTTCTGGGTGTTTCATTTTATGTGGGTCAAGCTAAATAGATGACGCATGGTGTGATGGAGAACAAGGGCTGAATATAAACCAGAGAGAGAGGCAGGATATCATTCCACCTGGCTAACGCTCAACTGACAGCATTTCTTTGTCTGTTTAAACAGTGGATGCTTATTGTTCACGGGGATCGGGAACTGTTTACAGCCTCCAAACGAAGACAAGAACTTTCAGCTGTCTGTGTGGTATTAGTGTTTAGAACCTGAATTACCGAACCAAACTTGGCAACATGTCTTACTCGTTTCCATGAATTCGTGCATTGTATACTCTCTTCTGCATGTCGTGATCCGATCATAACATGGTGACTTTCGGACATACCTGCCATTAGAAAGTCGGTGCGGGGTGGGGTGGACATCCCAGGAAATTAGAACGCTTGCCATGTATGCACATCTACCGGAACTTAACGAAAGACACCTGTGCATCGGGTTTAGCTCACGGGCGTGTGTCTCTAATATACTAACTAATCACCATATTTTCCATTATTATCCATCTGACGTCAAGTACACGTGTGCGTATCACGGTCGAGCTGCTTTACCCAGTACTTTACTGCTAGAAGGATTAGTACTGCTAGCGAAGGAAGCCAGACTTTCCGTTCTTTTGTATCGGTCACGCTCTGTCGGATTTTAGCAATCATAGGAAACGTCACGTGGCTTATCGTCTCTAACAGGTGACCTATGTGGACAGTGAAGTCAGATAAGTGATTGTTGGAAGGGTTGGGTAGATAGCTCTTGCGATTAAGAAGGCTGTGTTTACTTACGTTATAGGAGATTCCTCGAGACCGACCCACGCGAAAGCAGTATATTGTGGCCACACTCCCACCTGGTGGAAGGTGTAAGCGTTAGAAAATATAAACACGAGTTAGGGCTTGTACAAATCAAGGACTTGGTTTTTTTAATCGTTTCACAAAAGTTTTTGGGGAAAGAAAGGAATTTCGCCAACTTAAGATCTTTGTAATAACTGCTGCTTCTACATTAAAACAACTTTAGAACTGAGGAACTCTTTGTGGCTCTTTGTGGAACATTGATATATTCACCAACGAAAGAAGATGGACTACAGAATTCGTGAACTTCATGTCAGTTTCTTTTTTTCTGCTATCGAGTGATTAACATTAGATAAGTTTTATACTCCTTTCAAACCCGCCGCTTCTAAATGGCTGTTAAATGAGTTTCGTGTTGAATTGTTTTTGATCTTCCAAGATCCAATATAACACAATTAGGAGTCACGTGACTAGAAACAACTGTTGCCTTGGGAATTTGTAAACAAAAAAAAAGGTAAGTAATTCAAAAAGTACAAAATCATCTATCAAACTAGGCATAAGGACGCGAAAGTTACTCTTTTTTTTTTAATAAACCGGAATATAATTTAAAAGTACAATCATCTATCAAACTAGACATAAGGACGCGAAAGTTACTCTCTTTTTTTTTTTTAATAAAACGGAATAAAAATCTGGTTGATAACACAGCAGTAGAAAAAAGTAACGCGCATGTCATAACCATAAATTGTACGTAAGACCATACACGTAAGCATTTCAATAGCTTGGTCAGTTCTTCCTAGTTAAAAAGTGACCAGTTCTTCTTAACAAACAACGGTCGTTTCTTCCTGATAGGTGGTGGTCATTTCTTCCTAACAAACAGTGGTCAGTTCTTTCTGACAAGTGGTGGTCATTTCTTCTCAACAAACGACGGCCAGTTCTTCCTGACAGGTAGTGATCAGATCTTCTTAAGAAACAGTGGTCAGTTCTTCCTAATAAAAAAGTGACCAATTCTTCCAATTAAACAACGGCCGGTCCTTCCTGATAGGTGGTGGTTGGTTTTTTCCTAACAAACAGTGGTCAGTTTTTCCTGACAGGTAGTGTATCGATTGGTCAATTGCAAACATGTAGGATAATGTAGACAGGCAAAGCGTCGGGATCGAACCTCGAAACGGTCTTGGTCGATCCTTCTTGATCAGCAGGGAAACAGCTTATAAACATTAACTTTTTTTCGCGACGTTAATCTCTTAAAATATAAAACTTGTGTCATTTCCTAACATCTACTACTCGCAACAGTAGAACTTGTTCGATTGTCTGGTTTACTGAACATATGGGTCGGGCGTGGCTTAGTGTGCTCGGACTGTGAATTGAGGGTTCAAAGTTTACGCCCCGCTAGAAGCAAAAAAATGGATACGCATTTTGAGACCATGAGTGTACCATGAGAGTGACGGCCCAATCCCATTATTTGGTTAGACAATAGTAGTGCAAGAGTTGCGGCGGGTGCTGTTAATTAGCTACCTTCACTCTAGTCTATCAGACCGAAATTAAGGACGGCTATGGGCAGATAGTCCTTAAATAGCTTTGAGTAAAATTCTGAAACAAAGAAACTGACGCACATACCAGACAGTTCGATAACCTCGCTTATTGAACACGTGGGTCGGGCGTGGCTTAGTTGTTAGTGTGCTCAGGCCATGGACTGAGGATTCATGGTTCACGTCCCACTGGCTTATTGACACATATGAAGTGCATATCTCGAAAATACGAAGAAATGGCTAAAATCACTGCAAGGAATACATAATTATGTGACCAACATTACGAATAAACGACCTTTATTGGGGCCTAAAGGGAATGACGATAATTGTCCCTATATACTGCCAGACTGTAGGAATACCTCTATTAAACTGTCCCTATATACTGCCAGACTTTTAAATCTACTCCTTATAAGCAACGCAATTTATTTATATATTAAAGCACACAGCTACACATTGTGCTGGCAGGGCTGTGTATACCGCGGTGATCGAGCCCCGAACTTTAACGTTATAAACCCTCAAGTTTACCGCTGAGCTACCGGGCAGGCGTGTGCTAAAGTTTTACGTTTGTTGTCCAGCCAAAGCTACACAATGAACTATCTTTGTTGTACCCACCGCGTAGATCGAACCCCAGATATTAGTATTACAAGGGACCGGAGAGGCGTGTGATAATCTACTTAATTTGGTTTATAATTCACGAATACGGAATTTCATATGCGTCACTGAAGATAAGTTGTGATGATAGGGCGTTAGATGATTTGTCCATATACGACTGCTGAAGATTTCACGAAAGAAAACTCTTGATATAGACCACACGATTTGAAATTCTCCTCGTGATGATAGAATTCAAATATATATGATAACACTCTTACAGGTTTGAATCAGATTTCTACCAGCTATAACAATCAATTAGTGTGTTGTTAAAACAGAAGTAAACCAGGACTCTGAATCGACAACGTTATCCAGTAGATTAACTCTATAATCCTTACTACTGCTACGTATTTTAACTCTATAATCCCTACCACAGGGTACTTATTTTATTCGACTAACGTTGTCCCGTAGATTACCTCTATAATTACCACAGGGTACTTACTTTATTCGACTAACGTTGTCCCGTAGATTACCTCTATAATCCCTAGTAGATTAACTCTATAATCCTTGCTACTGCTACATATTTTAACTCTATAATCCCTACCACAGGGTACTTACTTTTATTCGACTAACGTTGTCCCGTAGATTACCTCTATAATCCCTAGTAGATTAACTCTATAATCCTTGCTACTGCTACGTATTTTAACTCTATAATCCCTACCACAGGGTACTTATTTTATTCGACTAACGTTGTCCCGTAGATTACCTCTATAATCCCTAGTAGATTAACTCTATAATCCTTGCTACTGCTACGTATTTTAACTCTATAATCCCTACCACAGGGTACTTATTTTTTAAATATTAATTTAGATTATTCTTTATTTAGGTAGTCATTTTTAGCGAAATTGTTTCGGCAGATATCATGTTTGTGCGGTGAAAAGTCCGAAACTGTTGTTGTATTAAAGCATTGTGTGCTTCCATCTAGTGACGAAAATTAAAACTATTAAATGTAGAAGTAATATATGTTTAAATTGAACATACTGCTCAGTAGTGGTTTTCCTTTTTATTACTATTACACAAATATACGTGTAGTAGAAGAGCAGAATAACAATACTGTTGGAAATCAATTAAGCTGATATATCCTCTTTGAGAAAAAAATATTACTACTTTCAAAAAATGTAATTGTATGCCCTTATCATACAAGAGAAACAAAATTTCGTGCATCTTCTAAAACTATCTTTCTGAGTTTGTTGTACAAATGTGTGTTTTAAATAGTATAACAAATAATGACTTTTTTTAAGTAAATTTAATTTTTCATAACTATTTGTCTAGAAAAATGAAGCTAATAAAACATAAGTTGTCATAATCTATAGGAAGGGATATATGTGGATCTAGTATTAATAAGTGTCAATAAACCTTGAAGAGTATATCAAACAAAAATCCACAGCTGTAATATTAATACTTTAAATGAAAAAGTGAGCGAGAAAACAAAAACATTAACTATATTTATCATGTCAAGTTTACCAGATAAAACTCACAAGTTTCATGTCTATACTTCTAAATAATCTTTGCTATTAATCTAAGAAAAATTTCTTAAATATATCACATGATATTTTATTTAAAATTTTCAACAAAGAAAACTTTAGCTGCTCACTTTGAATATCCAATGTTTAGGATGATATAACCGCATTTCACTTATCTTTCTAACCATACTAACATCAGTGTTTATTGAGGTCAACCATGTGATACAGGATATTTTTGTACATAAATATATAAAGTTGAATTTTTCTCCATTTTTTTTTTTCATGGACAATGGCAGAGATGTTCCAAGAGCTTCATTCCAATCCAACACTCGAACAAAAGATGGAGATATCTATCATTTTGATATTATGCAACATTAAATTCTTAGGAGTCAGGGACTATTTGGAAACTGTGGTTTAATCCAAAAAGGTATTATACTTAATGTAGAAATGAATAAATCATATTTTAGTCTCCAGTAGTTGACTCTGTTAATGAAATATTTATTGAAACTTTTTATGATTCTGCATTTGAACAGTTTACAGTGATGAGGCAATAATCGAATGATAATGTTAGCCGATGAAATAAAAATTGAACAGTAATGTTTATTGATAAACGTGCAAAAAATATTACCTAAAAGTTTAAAAACTGGATTTTTACGTTTATTGAAATATTTAAAAACAGTTAAAGAAAGAAAAACAATTTAATACAGGAATTAGAACAATTCATTTAAAGTTGACTGTCTACTATTTTTTCGAAGCAATTCATTGATAAAATTTGTATATTCATACCGTTTACAAAACTGGCCTGATCTGTGCTGTACGCCAAGTCGCAAAATTCGAAGCGCATCTCGCGTTTTAGTAATTGTTGGAGGTTTATCAGCTTCATGGGGTTCAGCTTCTTCTTAATCTGTCAATTTTGTGTCTGTCCGAATAACGGTCTGACAGAATATTAGTAAACCAAACTTTTAATGCTGATTCGACCTGGTTATCTTTTCCACTGCACTTTCTCTTACAGTTTAGGTTTTCATTCTGGTTTGCTCCCCTCTCAATGTCTGCTCGATTTATTAAAATTTTACATAAAAGAGTTTGGGAAATTTTTAATTGCATTGCTGCATTACGTTGCCCCATTTTTGGTAACGTTCTAAAATGGCAAATTTTTCTTTAAGGGTTAGATCTTTACGTTTCTTATGCACTTTTTCCATTATTAAAGAGGTTTAACAAAAATTGAAATTTATGGGAGCATCGCAAAAAAAAAACAACAACCTGCAGGACACAGTGTGTGTTATTAACAGCGATTTTCCACCTTCTGTATCTCAGACTGTGGTATTCCAAACTAGCAGATATTTTCAGTGGATGTGCTTTACTGGACTCTTACTTCACATACCAAATTTCAAGGCAATCTATTAATAAATACCTGAGATATAACATATCCAATTTTGATTGAGTTTCTTACTTTTTTTTTTTCCGCGCCAAAAGTACGGAAACTTTATTTGATACTTACTTAACTGTTATGGATTTGTTTCAAATTCGGTATACTGATAGATCTATAAAACCTACAATTAGGAGTCTCATTTGGTGTAAATATAAGTCACATGTGGAAAGTTACAACAAGTATTCATTCATTAGTTAGCTAGGCCGTGTATTTTATTTTACCCACATCATGCCCAAAGTTGAACAAAATACACGGCCTGGCTAACTAATGAATGAATATTTGTTGTAAAATTATTATCAATGCTATAACTGTAGCTAATAATTTGGCTACCAATTTTGATTTCATTCCTTGAAGTCACTCACTTAATCCTTTTTTGACCGCACCTTTTTTTTTTCACACCTAAGGTGTTTCTGATTAGATAGCATAGCCGTGCCAGTAACATAAAATGATTATGCTAAAACAATGATGGGCAAAATGACATAAAATAAAATTTAAACAAATCAAGGAGAAAGAAATGCATACATAGTTTGAGACATTGAAGTTAGTAAAACAAAAGTAACCAAGCGCCTCCATTTTCTATGAACAGAGAGTGAAGCATGAAACGCTACGAATTTTTGTACTCATTTCATCTAAATTAGTATCAGCCAACATCCCCCATTCCACTGGTGTATATATCTGATTTCATGTTACTAATCTGTATAATCCCTACCACAGGGTACTTATTTTAATCGACCAACGTTATCCAGTAGATTAACTCTATAATCCCTACCACAGGGTACTTATCTTAATCGACCAACGTTATCCAGTAGATTAACTCTATAATCCCTACCACAGGGTACTTATTTTATTCGACTAACGTTGTCCCGTAGATTAACTCTATAATCCTTGCTACTGCTACGTATTTTAACTCTATAATCCTGTATCAAGCACCCGAAGTATTTGCAAAGATACAGATCGTTCACAAACTGGTGTTATTAAACTGAGACATCAATAATATGTCTTAATCAGTACATTATATAGCGGTTTTCCTTCTTCTAAATCTTCAGTGGGCCCGAGCCTGGACCTGTGTGAGCGATTAATTGGTGATCGTGTGCATCGGACTTGAAAACTCTATTTGGATTTGTAAGTTGTTTTGCTTATATTGTTTTGTATTATTATTGTGCGTGTGTTTTTTCTCGCGTAGTTGTGTTCATTTCGAACTCGTTTAAGAGGATTCTTCCTGGGGAGTGCAGGAATGAGTACTGCCTCCCCCACCTTCCTGGCACAGATTTGTCGACTCTTAGCCCTCGGCTGTTATAGAGTCGTTTTTTTCTCTTTATGGTGATGTCGTGGACTGTCTCCAGCACTTTGGCTCTGGATGCTATGTCGCAACATTGTCTTCTTCTGCTGTTTCCCAGAGGTTATTGGGTCGTGGATGTTTTCCTCACAACAATCAGTCAATCACTGTTGAACCAGCTGGTCTGAATATCAAGTAGATGACTCTTCGTTCTACTCCGTTCGAGATACCTCACGAGGTTGTAGCTACTACATTAACACCATTTGGTCGTATGTAGAAGGTCGAGCACGAGTGCTATCCATCTCGTCTAGGTGTTTGCACAAGTAAGCGACGCGTTAAGATTGACATGAAAAGTCCAGTGCCAAATTTTTTGAAGATTGGTAGTTATTTCTGTCATGGTCAACTACGCTGGTATGTGCCGTAGTTGTGGTCGCGAGGGACACCTGCTTCGTTCCTGTGATACTATTTGTTGTCAGAAATGTAAGGACTATGGCCATAGTGTCGACGAATGTACTTTATCTTGTAACATCTGTGAGGGGGCCACCATTCCTCATCTTTCCCTGAGAGGGTCCCTTCCTATGCTAGCACAGTGGCAGGTTCATCTGAAAAAGACAGTGACCTTGTTTTTGACATGCCTGCAGTTCAGTTCGTTTCCTCTGCCGTTGATGTTGTGCCATCGTCTCTACCTGCAGTTGTTCCTGTGCTGCCAGAGCCTGTTGTCATTGAGTCTCCAGTTGAAGGTGTGTGTGAAGTGAGCCCTGTCCCAGATGATGTATTGGTGCTCCCAACCTCAGTGGTATCCCCTGAGTCACCTTCAAAGGTGTCTATGTCATTTGTTTCTGACCTTCCTAGCCTTCCTAGTTCTTCTGACGAACCACCTTCTTCAAATTGTGGTTCCCCATTAGTTGTGGAAGTGTGGTGCCGGTAGAGCACAGCAATGCTTGTTCAATACATTGTCTGCCCAGTTGCCATGAGTTTGATCCAGTTTCTATTCCACCCCAGGCTAGTTCAGGTGGTGTTTCCACATCTTCCAATGTTCTGATCTCATCTCTCCTTCCTGCTGTTCCTCGCCAGAAGTCTTACCTCCCAATTGCTGTGCCTCCTCTCTGGCCTTCGGCCTATAGTGACACACATCATTTGTCAGTCTCCTCTGGGGTATCTGGATACCTGCTCTCTTCCAATGTATCAGATAATGAGCCTATGACTGATGCTGTTAGTTGCATGAAGCGTGTTTTGTCGACGTCGTTATCGTCTGTCACAGCCAAGCAGCAGAGTTTATAATGTATGTATTCTTTTTTACTCTCTTCGTGGGTTTTTCCTTTTTAACTCTTAACATTCAGGGGTTGCGTACTCCTGCAAAGCAATAGTATGTCACTTCTCTTTTTGATCGTTTTCGGGTCGACGTCATCTTTCTCCAGGAGACACATTTTGCATCGAAGTCAGATCATTTTAAGTTTGTTATTACATTTTCTTTTTCATGCAGCTGTATATCCGGTCGGCAGTGCCATCAATGATGTTTCTGACCATCGTGCTTTTCTTCTCGCTTTTAACGATTTCTCGCCTATTCCTCGGGGTCCTGCGGTATGGCGGTTTAATGTTTCACTATTAACTGATGATGTGGTTCTTGAGGATCTGGGTGCTCTTGTGTTCGATTGGTGCTCTGCTCCTCTCGTTAATGATGTTTGGTGGGCTGGGTTGAAGGAAGTTTGTGCTCATTTGTTGAGACAGGCTGGCATCCGGTGGTTACGAACTGAATGTTTGCATTTGTGGCATCAACAAGCAGCCTTAGCAGCATTGCTCCGGGGTAACCCTGATGGTCCATGGGTTAAATTGGACATTGAAAGGCTTAAATGTGAAATTGATGTTGCATATAACAAGCTTTTTAGGGCTGCTTCTGTCTCTCACTTGATGGACTCTTTGAAGCCTGGCTCTTCTTGTCGGGTTTCCTTGTGTCAGTCAAGGCGTTTGGTGAAGTGTCGGCACATTACCAAATTGTTGACTTGTAATGGTCAGCTGACCACTGATATTAATGTTATTTTAACTATGTGTTATGACTATTTTAGTGCTTTGTACTCTTCTACATCAGTAAATAATGCTTTGTGGATGACATTATTCAGTTTCTACCGACCGTAGATCAGGCTTTCCTTGGGATGTCATTCAGTCACTGCCCCTTGGCAAGTGTCCAGGGCCTGATGGCCTTCCTGCGGAATTCTATCGTCAGGTTTGGCGTTTCATCGGCCCTCAGTTTGTTCAGGTCTTCAATGACTGCCTGAACCATGGTTGTTTGCCATCTGGTACTCTGGATGGTTTAATTTCATTGATTTGTAAGGATCCATCTCAAGCTGATAGTCTGTCCTTTTGGAGAGACCCATATCTCTGCTCATTGTTGATTCCAAAATCATCTCTCGTGTGTTATGTATGCGACTGAGTGCGATTATGCCCACCCTTATACTCAGTACCCAAACATGTGGTGTCAGAGATCGGAGTATTCAGCACAATCTTGTGCTTCTACGTGACTTCTTTCATTACATCAGTAACCGGAATATCCCTGCCATCTTTGTTTCCCTCGATCAAAGCAAGGCATTTGATCGAGTCCACCACACATTTTTGTGGTTTGTTTTGAGGAGATATGGGTTTCCTCCTGTTTTCTTACATTATCTTCATTCCTTCTATTCCAAGGCATCCAGTAAACTCTTAGTTATATACCTTGACCATTGAATGTTTGTTATCATATTTTTTATCATACTTCTTCCATTCATGATATCCAGCAACTTGGTGGTATCTCTGTTAAGTTAGCCATGCTGATGATGTCAATCTCTTCACGTCTAACCTGTCTTCCCTTGGTACTGCTCTTGCTGTGGTGGAGACATACTCTAGGGCTAGTGGAGCTCAACTGAATCTTGCCAAGTCTAAGGCCAGATGGTTAGGTCATTGGGCATCATCCTCAGATACACCTTTTGGCTTGACATGGACAACCTCTGCTTTAAAGTGCTTTGGGGTTTGGTTTTTTCCTCTCCAACTGTTCTTTGGGATGATTGTTATTAATGATGTTTGTTCCACTCCTGCTAACCTCTTTCTTTGTGCACAAGTTATCTGTCAATGGATTTTGCACCTTCTGTGGTATGTTGTTGCTGTGTTTCCCTTGGAGGAAAGTTGTGCACGAATAGTGGATCGTCTTATCTTTTCCTTTTATGGAATGGGAAGACTGAGCTTGTCTTCTGGCTCTCACTCCACTTACCTCTTAGTAGTGGGGGTCTTGCGATTCCATGCATCAGGACTAAATGTCTGTCATTGCTCATTACTTGGACTGTTAAGTGTCTGTCTCGGGATGGTACTCCCTGTTGTCCTTTCACTCGCTTCTTGTTGGGTGTGGGACTAAAGGTTTTAGGTTTTCCCCTTTCCTTGTTGTCTCCCGTATGTTTTGACCCTCCTCCCTGGTATTCCCAGTGTGTTTCAACTGTTTGCCATTGTCAAGGGGAGGATAGTGATTTGACGTCTTGTCTTCACAATCACATACTATTTATCGTTTACTTGTCCCTCGACATTCCTCATCGGTATTGAG